>NW_022436942.1:64357591-64488988 GCF_009761245.1 Sapajus apella
CCTCCCCTGCTCCCCCTTCCCCCTCCCCTGCACACCTGCCTCAAAGAAAGCATATCTAGATAAAGGCAGAGAAAGTGGTTCCACTCAGTCCGGAGACTTCTGGGAGCTGCAATAAAGGCTACAGCTCACAATCGGTCAACTGCGGCCAGCTGTCTTCAGGACTGAGCGTTTCTCTTCCCAGGTCAACCAAAGGTTGAGGCTTAGATAAAAGGCTTGCCCCATGCTCAGCTAGTTGAGTTGCTCAGCCCGCATCCAGGATTAACCAAAGCTCCTCGCTGGCTCTCTGGTTTCAAAACAAAACTTTGAAAGAGGACTGCATTCAGTGGAAAATCCCGGAGTAACAACGCCCCTGGGAGTGCTCTGGAAGCACCATCTGTCAAGTATTTGTTCACACAACCCGTGACCAAAACAGCCTTTTCACGTAAATACCAATAACGATAATAGCACCTTGTGTATTGAGACAGCTCTACTGACCCTTCAGAACCCCTCATCTGGGCTCAGTTTGGCCTCCTACAACTTTCTGTAGCAGGCAGAGCACCCGACTTTCAAATAATTTAGTCCTATTTTAGGCATGAGGAAATTGAAACCCAAAAAGATAAGAGGAAGGAAAATATACATTCAGAGCTGGAACTAAGTTTCCTAATCAAAATTTACTTTCTCACACACCAGTGCTTCCCAAATACCACTGTCAAAGGCTGCACAGCTGGCTGCATCAGGACCATCTGGGCGTGACCACAGAGATTTTGGAGGTCTTGGATAAACTCCCAAACAAGTGTTTTTCAGTGATAAACAGACAGATTTGGGCACCCCTGCCCACTATGCTGTGTTCACAGAATCTGGGAATCCTGGAAAATCCAGACTAGAAAGGCCATCAGAACTCACTGGGTGTAACCACTTTCTCTGTGCTAATCCCCGTCTGCAGCCTCCAGCAAGTACTTAGGATATAAACTCTGCTGAAACAACAGAACACTTGATGAGCAAGTTTCTTTCTCTCTCACATCACAGGCTGGGTTTAAACAGTACAGAACTAAAAAAGACAGCTCCCTGGTGTCAGGGACATAGGATTCTTCACTGCTCTGGGGTCATAAGGGTGTGTTGCAGTGCGGGCTTCCCAGGAAGCAGGCTTCAAGATGGAGCTCCAAATGCAGGAAGCTGATTGAAGGCTGCTCTGGGGATGAACCTGTGGGAAAAGGTACAAAGTTGGACTAAGTAGCAGAGGGAGGAGTTGAGCTGTGATGCAGTCACAACCAAGCCCGCAGCCAGACCCAGGGAAGCCCTGAAGCTGTGGTGGCCTTTCAGGATGGTTTGAGTTGAGATAAGGGAGCAGGATCTTTATACACAGAGAGAGACTAGTCACTGGATGCTGCTATCCCTAGGAAGGGGTATGACCTTGGACTGGAAGACTCCCTTCAGCTGAGAGCCATTCTTAGGAAGGCTGAGAGCTGAGAGCTGGCAGCTTCGGGAATCAGGCCTTCGGCCCTGAAAGGTCATCTCAGCAGTGCAGCATCTACTATGAGGTTATTCCGGGTTGTACTGTGCCTCCCAAAAAATTCATATTTGGAAGCCCTAACCCCCAGTACCTCAGAAATGACACTTTATTTGGAAATAGGGGTATTAACAATGTAATGATTTAAGATGAGGTCATATTGGAGTAGATGGGCCCTAATTCAATATGACTGGTGTCCTTATACGATGGGGCAATTTGGACATGAACTTAAACAGAGGAAAAGTGACATGAAGACACAGGGAAAAGATGGCCATCTACAGCACAAGGAGAGAGGCCCAGAATGGATCCTTCCCTCAAAACAACCCTGCCAACATCTTGATCTCAGACTTGTAGTCTCCAGAACTGCAAGAGAGTAAATTTCCATTGATTAAGCACATAGTCTGTGGTACTTTGTTACAGCAGCCCCAGCAAATGGACACAGAGGGTTGCCACCATTCCACGTGATCTACCATGGTTTTCCACCATATGTGCCTTCCAGCCACAGGGAAGGAGAAGGAGGAAAGAGAAAGCAGACAGACCCCCCGCCCCAGATAAGGGTTTAAAAGTTTCCCACATCACTTCTGTCCATATCATAGCTTGGTCACATGGACATACTAGCTGCAGGGATGGTTGGGAAGTGGAGTCGTTATTCTGGACAGCCATGTGAAAACTGACTGGGTGCGGTGGCTCATGCCTGTAATCCCAGCACTTTGGGAGGCCAAGGTGGTTGGATCACCTGAGGTCAGGAGTTCCAGACCAGCCTGGCCAATATGGTGAAACCCTCTCTCTACTAAAAATACAAAAATTAGCTGGGCATGGTGGGGGGCACCTGTAATCCCAGCTACTCGGGGAAGCCGAAGCAGGAGAATCGCTTGAATGTAGGAGGTGGAAGTTGCAATGAGCCGAAATAACACCATTGAACTCCAACCTAGGTGACAAGAGTGAAATTCCATCTCGGAAAAAAAAGAAAAGGAAGAAGTAAAAACTTTTTACTAAAGAATAAGATCAAGAGTAAAGTTAAATGACCCCTCCAAGGAGCTGAAGTGAGATCAGGGGCAGACATAAAAACACTTTTCTTAGACTACCTTGTCAGAAAGTCTCAAAGGAAGGAAAGCACACAGGAATGTGGGAGCCCAGAAGAAATTCAGCCTCACTCTGACTGAGAGCTGGGTGGGCTTCATGGAGGAAGTGACCCAGGAGCTACTCCCAGAGATAGAGAGGACACTCCCAAAGTGCAGCCAGATGGGGAGGGAATTTCAGGAGAGAAGAAAGCATGCCCAGTGTGCAATGTACAAGGATCTGTATGTCCATGATCTCATTTCATCCTCAGATCTACCCTGCAATGCACCCTTTACTATCTCCATGTCACACAGCAGAAATCTGAGAGGTTCAATTGGGAGGTTAACTTTGACAAGCTTCTTGTCTTTAGGTCTGCCCCCGATCTCTGTCCCCCAGGCGGGAGAGCAGTGGTGCAATCTCGGCTCACTGCAGCCTCTGCTTCCCGTGTTCAAGCGATTCTCCTGCCTCAGCCTCCCAAGTAGCTGGAATTACAGGCATCTGCCACCCACACCCGGTTAATTTTTGTATTTATAGTAGAGATGCGGTTTCACCATGTTGGCCAGGCTAGTCTTGAATTCCCCAAGTGATCCACCCACCTTGGCCTCTCAAAGTGCTGGGATTATAGGTTTGAGCCACCGCTCCTGGACACAAAGGCTCTATTTCTAACCCAGATATAAATGGGCCTCCCCAAGCCCTGAGCTCTATAGAGGATTGTTGCGAGTGGACACAAACCCAGCCACAAGATGATAATCCAGTCCAAAAAATGTGCACATTCCCTGAGACCCATTCATTCATGCTTTCCTGTCTGCCTTGGGGGCCAGCCTGGACAACATAGTGAGATGTTCAGACCACCCCGGACAAACTAGTGAGACCCCATCTTTACAAAAGAAAAAAAAAAAGACATTCCACATCTTTACTGTTGCCACTTAGCGCCAACAGATCTATTTAATGAGAACAAGAACCTCCGCCACCAAGCCTAAATCACTTGCAGCCTGTGTCATTCAGCTGTCTCTTCTCTCGAGCACTACAGCCCGATAGATCTAAGTTCAAATCCAGCTGCACTTGATTGGTCGAGTAACCAAATATATCACTTCACCTAAGTCTGTTTCCTCATCAGTAAAATGAGGGTGAAATGCCTCCACGAGCTGTCTTGGCCCATCCTAGTGTCAACTTAGTATAAAATCCTTCACCTGTTTCCTAAATAAGGAAGTAAAAAATCTAACTGGGGGTGGAGTAATGGGAACAGAGTCACCTCCTGCCCTGCATAACCATCTTTGACTCTCCAACCCCAGCAAATCCCTAGCAAAGGTCTGGCGATGGTTCCATAGCTGACACCAGCAACATCAAGGCCCATTTACACTGCCCTGTGGTCAGTGAATTCTCACCTCACCTCCAAGACTTCCCATCACACAGGGGTCTGAAAAGGTGCAGTTCAGTTTCTATGAAGTTCTGCTTTATCCGTTATCTTGTGATGAGGTACAAAAAGAAAAGCTGGAACTTCAGCGCAGGCTGGAGGGCCAGGTAATTTTGGTGGGGAAGTGGGGAGGTCTGGCTGCCAGTGGCTTGGGTTGTGCTCGGACTGGAGAGAGGTGTAGAGCCAAGACAGGCAACCTCAAGGAATAATTTAAACTAGGATCCAGGAATGACCCTTAAGTAAATCAGAGCACACTTGTCTCCAGGAAAGCTTGGGAATGGAACGAAGCACTCCCCTAATCTTATGCATATTTCAAGTAATAGTAATTAATTCACTCATTCCTTCATTCATTCCTGAACATTCAGATGAGCACGAAATGTCTTATAGGCAGGTGGTTACATTGTGCCTGATCTGGAGTCACACAGACCTGTGTTCCAATCTTAGCTCTGCCTCTTATTACCTATGCATCTTGGGCAAATGGTTCTATCATCTGACCCTCAGTTTCCTATGTAAAATTTGGGATTTATCATGCATCCCTCAAAGGATTACTGTGAGGATGAAATGAAATCACTGATGCCAGGCACAGTGCCTGACTTACACAAACACTCAATTAACAGTAGCTTTAAAAATCTGACCTGGTCATACCAGTAAACACACTGATGGGTAATTAATGGCCTATTAAATGCTGTTGGCCACTGGACCCATGCTCCCACCATGGCCCCTCTCCAAGAACCCTGACCCAAGCTGGGCCAACTGGATTCTGTTTTTCTAAAGTTTGTGATTGCTACTCAGCAACTCCAGTCCTGGTAATCAGGCGTGGTGGCTCACACCTGTAATTCCAGCACTTTGGGAGGCCAAAGTAGGGGGATTACATAAGTCCAGGAGTTCAGGACCAGCCTGGACAACATAGTGAGACCCCCACCTTTTCCAAGAAACAGAAATTCCAGTTCTTTACTGTTGACACTTGGAGCAAGCTGACAAGTAAGAGCTGAAGCACCCATTGTATCTCCTGTGTCCACAGAAGCAGAGGAAGCCTTTGGAAAGAGGAAAAGATGAAAACAGGCAGAATGAGGAGCAGAGATGAGAGGTCACAGGGTCTGGGGGAGAAGTTGGGAAGGAGAAGAGAAGGAGAGAGCACACACGCACACGCACACTTAGTTTTCATAAGCCACTCGAGGATGCTCCCCATTGAGCCCTGCTTTCTGCCAAGCCTGATAAAAGAAGCCTCTTCTTTCAGATCTCTCTCAGGCTCACTGATTCTTCCCATGTCCCATCTGATACAAGCATCCTAGTTCCTCCTTCCACAGATGAAGACGTGAGGCTCGGAGTGGCTAAGTGTCTGGTCAAGCGCACACAACTGGCCAGCATCAGAGTCAGCATTGAAACTCTGATCAGCCTCCCGATGTAATGGACACAGATCCAGGAGTCAGAAGACTTTTGTTGGAGGTGCAGTTCTTCCACTCACCTGCCAGGTGACCTAATCCAATCCCTCAATCACAGAGCATTCTGCTTGCCGGTTCTGTACAACAGAGATTGGTGTCCTCTCTTCCATCTCACAGGGTTATTCAATGAAATTCTGTAATGAATGAGCTGTTTAAATTGTAAAACACTACAAATACTAGCTATTATTATGAGTTCACACAGCTTTGTATATCTTTGCCCATCTTACAAGATTTTTTTCTTTTTATAATGGAGTCTTGCTCTGTCACCCACACTGGAGTGCAGTGGCACAATCTCGGCTCACTGCAACCTCCACCTCCCAGGTTCAAGCAATTCTCCTACCTCAGCCTCCTAGCTGGAACTACAGGCATACAGCACCACACCTGGGTAATTTTTTACATATAGTAGAGATAGAGTTTTACCATGCTGGTCAGGCTGGTCTTGAACTCCTGACCTCAGGTAATCTACCCTCCTCAGCCTCCCAAAGTGCTGGGATTACAGGCGTGAGCCACCGTGCCCAGCCTCTTATGAGATTTTAAAGTTGAAAATCCCGTGGATAGGAACCATGTCTGCTTGAATGCCCCAAAAGCACCTGGAAGTCTGCTTTTCCTTGGAGAATGTTTAATAACTGCAGGTTATTTAAAAAAAGAAAAAAGAAAAAAAAAGCAAGCACATTTACCTTTCTAAAGCAGAGGACACAGATTTCATACATAGAATAAATCTATTGAGAAATTAGTCATTTTCTCAACTCACGTTCCCTATTATTCTTTGGAAAACTTGGATGGCATTTGGAGTGATTCACAAAGAAGAATAATTAATGTGTCTTGTGTAATTTCTTCGAGTAGCTATTAAAAACACACGGAATAGCATGTGTTTTTCCATTCTCTGAAAATCAAGAAATATAGAGCTGTTTTTACTCCAACTTTTCCAAAACAAATCACCTTTTGTGATGAAAAATGTTGCCCTAAGGAGAGAAATTTTCAGGAAAATTATGAGTGAGTGAAAGAAAACAGAACACCAAATAGAACTCCTATTTAATGAAAACAAAAACCTCGACCAGCAGGCCTAAGTCACTTGCAGCCTGTGTCAGTCAACTGTCTCTCCTCTCGTGAGCACTGGAACCCGACAGACCTCAGTTCAAACCCAGCCATGCTTGATATTGGCTGAAAAACTGCAGATGTCACTTCGCCTAAGCCTTAGTTTCCTCATCTGTAAAATGGGAGTGAAATGCCTTCCTTGTGGGCTTCCGGAAAGATTACATGAGATTATGTATTTAAAGGGGCCTATGATATTATAAACTTTAAATAAGTTTGTCATTTCTCTGGTTATACTCAACGTGTGTAGTCCCAATCAACATACAACACTTCCCTGAAAGGAACACTCTCCTCCTGGTAGCAATGCCTACTGGAAAACTCTAGTCCCTAAAACTGAGATTTTAGGTCCCTCATTCTGGCATCTAACAGGACAGGAATTTGGTTTAGAAAAGTAAAATTATTTTGTTTTCTCACTTTATCTATTGTTTGAAATGACATTGTCAAGTGTAAAAGAGGGAAAGGAAACCTGCTCCATGCATGTCACAGGTGCATGTGGTGTGTAAGGAGGGTAAGGTAGAGAGAGGAAGGAGGTGGGCAGGAGTGGATGAGAAAGACAGGAAAAGAGGACTTCAACTTTACCTTCGAATTTTGTATTTCATGGGTATAAAAGTATTTGAAGAAAATAAAATAAAATGTTAACAGCAATTCAAGGCAGTGATTATATGGATGTTTGTTACGATATTCTCTGTACCTTTCTGCATTTTTTCAATATCAAATTCATTTCCAAGTTATTATTGATCATAACAGTAATGCATTTTTTCATGGAAAGAACTTCACAAATGACCACTCTAATAATTGGTGTAACTTATATTCTGTTTCTTTTTCCTGTCTTTATATGTGGGTAAAGTCACTTTACAGAGTATAATGTATAATCCATTTCCATTTAGGAATATGCCTAGGTGACCGGGTACAGTGACTCAAACCCATAATCCCAACACATTGGGAGGCCAAGGCAGGTGGATCTCTTGAGGCCAAGGCACGTGGATCTCTTGAGGCCAAGGCAGGTGGATCTCTCAGCCCCCTGAATAGCTGGGACTACGGGCATGCATCACCAGCCTGGGCAATTATGACAAAACTTCATCTCTACAAAAAAACACAAAAATTAGCCAGGCATGGTGATGCATGCCTGTAGTCCCAGCTATTCAGGGGGTTGAGATGGGAGAATTGCTTGAGCCCAGGAAGCTGAGGTTGCAGTGAGATGTGACTGCTCCACTGCGCTCCAGCCTGGGTGACAAAGCAAGACCCCGTCTCAAAAAAAAAAAAAAAAAACGTGAGAGATGGGCAGGTAAGCAGCCCACGAGAGATCCTACAAGGTGATGAGGTGCAACGATGGAGCAAGGCAGAAGGTGCGTGGGCACAGGGGCGGCTGCGGGATAAGGGAAGACTCCCCAGTAGAGGGGATGACTAGAAAGAATCTTGAAGGAAAGGGAAGAGCTTGTTAACATTTAAAACTTAGGAGTTATTTTACGTATTTAAATCCAGATGTTTGTGCTTATCTTAAAAAAATCAAAAGATCTGGCAGTACTTGGGAAGAGTCCTACAGGGCAGAAATTGGCAGTACCTGAGTGGAAGACTGTGTTCTGAGTGAGGTGCAGGGATCCTGCAGCCAAGCCCAGTCACACTCAACTGACACCACATGGGCCAGGGGCCTCCCCACGCCCCTGGGAGTTCTCTCAGCTTCGGGGAAAGAACACATTTGCTCCTCCAGGCAAAGGAAATGATTTGAGAGATTATGTCCAAGGCTCTTCCAGGGCCAAGATTGATTTCAGACTTCATGCTTCGGGAATAAATCCAGAGCTCTTGCCTCTAGGCTGTGCCCACTGCCTCAAGCCAGAGAACTCTACCTAATGGTGATATTGGGCACCATGGGAAGCCAGTCAGGATGGTGGTTTACGGCGGGCAGTTAATTTGGTTCTTTTTAGATGATACCTCATAGGTCACTTCCTTCCCTATTGTCTCACAGAGAGGTATTCCTGGGTAAATGAGGAGAGGAAAGAGGGTAGTTAAGCTCTCACACCCATGTGAGCTGAAGCGAGATGATATTCAAGGAAGGTGACCAAGAGATGCATTGATCCCTCATTGATAGAAAGCCTACAGAGTAAAATCTTCATACTCTCAAACCTAATAAGATGCTTTGTCGCTCTGTGTATCGTTCAATGGTAACTAGCTACCAGGCATTATTCCACCATGGACCATTTGATCCTTACAAGAACACTGGGAGGGAGGCTTTTATTATTATTATTATTCTTTTTGAGATGGAGTCTCACTCTGTCACCGGACTGGAGTGCAGTGGTGCAATCTCGGCTCACTGCAACCTCTGCCTCCTGGATTCAAGCAGTTCTCCTGCCTCAGCCTCCCCAGTAGCTAAGACTACAGGCAGGTGCCACCATGCCCAGCTAATTTTTATATTTTTAGTAGAGACGGGGTTTCAGCATGTTGGCCAGGATGGTCTTAATCTCTTAACCTTGTGATCTGCCTGCCTCAGCCTCCCAAAGTGCTGGGATGACAGGCATAAGCCTCTGCACCCAGCCTGGGAGGGAGGCTTTCTAACCAGTATTTTAGAGATGAGCAACTGAAGCTCAGAGAGTACATGTAGCTTTTCCAGGTCAGGACCTATTGTCTAACTTAGAGACCTAAGATCTTCCTGCTAATATCCACAGTCAGCTTCCACCAAATCCTGGGAACCTAGAGATATCAGCATAGGAAGATATCTTAAACTTAGAAAAAGCTTTATTATGTACAAAATTCACCCCAGGACTGTGTATACTATTAGAGAAATTTTATGTCATATTTTCATATTTTATGTCATCTAATACTGCCTGGCCCAGTGTGGGCCCTTCAACAAACACCTTTCAGATGAACAAAAAGGAAACAGTTAAAGAAATGATGGGCTTTAACTGTTGAAGGAGGTGAAGTACATCTCCGGCTACTCAGCGTATTTGATGCCCTTTACCAAGTGCTCTAAAGAAGCGTGTGTGATCATATCCTAAAGGCTTGTTATAATATTATAGGAAAAAGCAAGGTACATGACTTATGTATTATATGATCTCAATTATGTTCAAACAAACACATTTCAGGTAGACAAAAAATGCCAGAAAATGTGGAGTAAGAGTTTACAGTCACTGTATTTGGCTGTCAGTTTTAGATTAATGAAGATTTAGTTTTTTCTTCTTTCCTATTTTTAATATTTTCAATCGTTAAGTGTGGATCATTTTTATAACAAAAATGAAACTATTTAAAAGAAAACCTGGCTTTCCAGAATTCCAGTCTCAAACCATGAAGACGCGGAATTGGAGCATACTGAGAAACGTGGCCCAGCCAAACGGCCAGTCCAGCAAGCAGGCGCCAGGGAAGGGGCAGCTGCTCTGGGACAAGGGCTCACGGGAGAGAGCAGAGTGGAAAACAGGGAGATCTGCAAGGGAGAAGAACGTTTTTTATTAGGGTATGGTGCAGGAAGGGCCTGGAGCTAGGCAGGAATGGGTAGCCACAGTTACACACATGGAATAAACAGACAGGCATTTATTGAGCACCTACCTCACGCTACTGTTAGGGAAACAGGAACCTAGGAGAGCCAGAGTGACACCATTTTAGAAATCAACTCCATCTTAAAACTAGCAAGGACATTCCTGCCAGTCATATGGTCATAATATAGTTAACGGTTGAGGAAACAGCTTAAAGATGTCTGCAAGGACACACTCCTACAGCTACGGAAAGTCGAGGTGTCGCAATGCCCATAACAAGTTGTGCTTTTAGGATAATTACAGTTATGCTTTGAGGTACGTACACACTAACATGTCAAGAACAGTTTCCTTTAAATCAATAGAACAATCCATTTTGTCATGCTGTCTGCTCATCACGGGTAGACAGAGCTTAGTCTTTACATAGACAAGACCCCTATCTGAGAAAAATGTAAAGACAGTGTGTTCCTCCACTTGCTTTCTGAGGATGCCTCACTCTGTAACGGAGTAGCTTTCCATGAACTATCTCTTCTCACTGCACTCTGCCACTCACCTTGAATTCCTCCCTGCACGAGATCCAAGAACGCTCTCCTGGATCAAGACCCCTTTTCCAGTAACACGATTATGTTTACATTGTGCATTTACTATGTACAGGGCACTGTGCCCATATTATCTCATTTAATCCACCCTACAATACTGTAAGTTTTATCGTTTCAGTTTGACAGTTTACAAAATAACTGATTTGGAGCCATTTTGGTGGGGGTGGGGGTGTGTGCACGCCTGAGAATGGATTCCCGGCAGGAATTACCAGACCTAACTGTCTATCAGAACCTCAGGGATGTTTTTTAAAGCATAGGGACATCACACAGCTAACAAAAGTAATATTGTCATTAAAACAGCACCGTGTAAAATGTAAAATGACAAAAAGTCACTTCTCAGAAACTGGCTTCAAAGTCATTTTTCAGAAATTAGAAAAAAATAAAACAGAAACAAGGCAGGAAAATCACAATTGATCCAATGTGAACACAGGGAAGGTCCAGGGCTGAGCCAAAGGAGTAGAAATGGCCAATTTATTGCAATTATACCCATTTTCCATTCTTTAATCATTTTATTGGCTTGTCGACCTTTAGACAACTTGACCCTGTTCTTCATTTATTCGGTCATCTCTGCAGCCCCAGCACTCTAGCCAGAGGGAAGCAGGTGGCCCGCTAACTCATTGTTTTTCCTGGGGCCCTGTTTGTGTTTCATTGCCCAAGGAGCTGTCCATTTCTCTACTTGGTTACTTTCCATTTTCTGACAACCCACAATGCCATGTTTCGCGCACCACCCCAGGAACACAGACTTCAGAGTCAGCCTGAAGTTTAATTTTTAAGCCCAGCAGGGCCATAAAGGTCGATAGTTGCCTTGGATACTGGAGTTCTCAGAGCCTCGGTTTCCCAGTCTGTAAAATGGGAAGACGAGAATAACAAAATTACTCATTATTTTTTGCATTCAATAAATGAGATTATGTATGTTAAGTAGCCAGCATATAGTAAGCACTCAATAAATACCAATTGCATTCCCCGACACCATGTGTGACACACATGTCATTGTTTTAGCTCAGGGTACCTCACTAGTTACCATTCAAAGTGCCACAGAAGATTACAAGTACTTTAAGACTTAGAGAACACAAAAGGGGAAATAGTTCTCAAAAAAAATTAAAAAGTAAGAGTTTCTGTTTTAAGATATCAGAATGGCCGGGCGCAGTGGCTCACACCTGTAATCCCAGCACTTTGGGAGGCCAAGGCAGGCAGATCACAAGGTCAAGAGATCGAGACCATCCTGGCCAACATGGTGAAACCCCGTCTCTACTAAAGATACAAAAAAAATTAACTGGGCATGGTGACACGCACCTGTAGTCCCAACTACTAGGGAAGCTGAACTGGAAGAATCGCTTGAACCCAGGAGGCGGAAGTTGCAGTGAGCCGAGACTGCGCCACTGCGCTCCAGCCTGCTGACAGAGCAAGACTAGATCTCAAAAAAAAAAAAAAAGATATTAGAATTGGGAATCCTAAAAAACATGACCGGAAATGGAGTTGGATATGAATCCAGAACCTAAAGGCACTGAGAAGTTAAAAAAAAAAGTGTGTCCCTTTGCTTAACTAAGACTTTTCTAAGCTTATTTGACCATAGAAATTTTTGTCAAGCAGTACCTATTAATTTCCAAGAAATCCACATGAACATAAAACACTTTGGAACCGTTGCTAATTGTTTTAAGAATATTTATAACTATCACTGGTCAAGACGACCCTATATGTTAGGTATTTCAGCAGCTTCATCTCTGCTCACACATACACTGAAGTCATTGTTGTCCATATGAGGACACAGTCTCTAAGGAGTAGCCCAGCCTCACACAGGCAGGACAGCAGCAGGTCCATACCCGAGTTTACCAACTCGGAAGTCTGCGGCCTTTCCCCCATACCATCTCCTCTCAATTTTGTCTAATTTCCACCACCTTCTTCTGAAGCTAAGCTGTAGTCACTTTCTCTTTAAGTTCTATTGAATCAAGCGCTTTTACTATAATGCTGCAATCACGCTGATATAGAGCGTGCCTTAGTCAGCAAAGAAGCACCATGAATCTCTCAAGGTATCATCCAGACTTCCTCTCCTTCCGGACCTTCTTTTCCAGACCATCTCATAGACATGCTTCCAGAAACACTTAATTGGAGTCTCTAAGAGCAATCTCAGTGGAGGTGGAATTCTTGTTGTCTTCGTGTGATCAAGTCATGATTTTTCTTCATTGTGTGACCACAGTAGGACTCAGAAAGTGGGTTCTTACGCAGCTCCATATCAGTCACAGGTATGTCATTGAGCAAGTCCTCAAAACTCCTGCTTCTTAGAATTCCCATATACCAGCAAAAAAATAAATAGAGTATATCAGATAGCTAACTTTTGGGCTTCCCACCAAGCTTGTAAATGATGAGATAAGCTGAATTTGCTATTTCATAGGGATTTAAGTTCTGAAGTCTAACTGCTTGGGTTGAAATCCTGGCTCTACCACTTACTATGTGACCTTGGGCAAGTTACTTAACCTCTCTGTTCTTCAGTTCACTTATCTGTCAAATGGGGTTAAATCACAGAATTTAATTTGAAGGGCAAAGTGATTAAAACAGTGCCTGGCACATTCCAAGTGCTTGATAAATGTTATTATTATTACCCTTAGCCTGTGGCTCAGCGCTGCCTAAGAGGTTAGAAATCCCCAAATGCCCTGGTTCCTGAGCAGAGATGACCCCTCTCCCACAGAGCTCACCCTCTCCCTGCTTCTCTTCCCCTCCTCCTCCACACTCCTCTCCACTCCCCACACCTGCCCTTCTCAGCCTCAGAGTCCCTCAAGGAAGAGTCCCCAAGGAGTGTAAATGGAAGCCACCCTGCCTGAGGGGAGAAAGGCCAACCTCACACAGCTGGACCAGGCTCATGGTGACCAAATGAGCCATGCAAGGTCTGGGACAGCAGTGGGGTGACCCAAGAAATTAGCCAGGTCACCAGTCCATTCATGGCCACCTGGCGTCCTGCCCATCCCTGGCCCTCAGGGCCCCTGGGGCTATTGTGAGGGCGAAGTCCTTCTGCTCTGCTGGGCATAGCCCCTTGGACACCACAGAGGCTCTGGCTGCCCAGAGCTGCCCCTAGAAGAGGCTCACACCCATTGTGGGGCCTCATTCCTGCACCTGGACTCAGAGAAGAGCCGAAGCAGGAAGGGGGAGTAGGGAAGAGGTGTGGGCAACAGCTAGGATTTCTGCCACCAGCTGAACTCTTTACGATGAAGGGCAAGCCCTGAGGAAAGAAACTGCCCAGTGCAAACACAGCTGCCTCAGACTGCCACCCCAGCCACCAAGCCCCTCCACACCTCAGCTTGCTGAGAGGATGGATGAAACAATGTGTGGAAAACTTAGAAAACAAGAGAAACGCACAATAAATCTCAGCTACTATTACCAAAAAAGTTTACTTACTCCTCACAGCAATGCTCTATTAGAAAGAAGTAGAAAATGTTCTATTTTCCTGATGAGGAAACTGAGGCTCACAGAGCTCCTACATTTGGGACCTGGGTTCAAATGCAGCTCTGACCCCCATGTCTGTGCTGTCACCACGGCACCCTCTGCCCTGGGGTTCCAGGCAGCCCCTCTTCAGCACATTCTTCTCTGGTGGAGACAAAAGCTACAGGGTTTGTCCATTCAGCCAGAATCTGGGGTGTGCCAGGCACTGTCTCAAGTGTCAGGGGTGTAGTGGGGGACAACAGACGGAATGAGGGAGTATAATTCCCACGTAAAGCGAAGATCCAAAGCTGCGCTGTCCAAAATGGAAGCCACTTGCCATAGGGGGCTCTTTGAACTTTTCCTCCATCTCTTCACAGAGTCTGGGTCAATCCTTTCATTTAAAAGAATATAGGCAGCAGGTGTTCATTTGGGGAAGGTCTATGATCCATGTCATTTCCTGGTTCCAGGTTATAAAACAAAACCACTTAATTAGGACAGTATCAAGTGAAAGAACAGGAGAGGGCATAAGAGGAAAGGCTGATTCAGTGAAATATAATGCTTGAATGAGAAAGCCTTATGCCTCAGCAAAAATCAAGTATTTTAGGCTTTCATTCTTCAGATCCTAACTTTCATTAAAATATGAATTAATTAAAATCAAACAAATGAATAATCCAAGTCTTCCATCACACCAGCCAAGTGCCCAGCAACCCATGTGGCTGGTGGTTGCATGCTGGACAGCGCTGACAGCATTTCCATATGGCCAGAGCTTCCACCAGAGGGTGTTGCTCAAGAGAATAGGAACCAAAACCATGAGCTCTGGGGACTGACACTGAGAGGCTAACCCTCAGAAAGTGGCATTTGAGCCAGGACTAACGGTTGGGGAAATCAAGTGGAGGAAGGTGGGGAAGGGCAGGAAAGCCCAGTAGGCAGGGGAAACAGTACCCATAAAGGCCAGCGGTAGGAGCCCCCCTGCAACTGGAATGGAGAGAGAGTGGAGTGCTTCAGGGCCCCGTCTCCCCAGGGCTGGTGGCTCTTCCAAGCTGTGTAACCTTACATAAGTTACTTGACTCCTCTGTACCTCACTGTCTCCCCCTGTCAAATGAGGATAATGATAGTACCTCCCTCCCAGGCTTGCTCTGATGATTGAAAGAGCCCCGCACATGCTTAGCACTGGATGTGTATTTGTTGTTAACGATTGCTGGCCCAAGATGAGGTCAAAGAGGTAGGCAGAAGTCAGACTGTGCAGGCCTTGTGGGCTGTGGAAAGAATCTGGTCTTTATCCTAAAAGCAAAAAGAAGCCTGACAAGCATAGAGGCCAGAGGGTAGCCGGTAGAGAACCACAGCCCATCTGAAATGAAGGCCGCAGTGGCCTGCATGCAACACGAGCCAGGCGCTGGAGTGTACGATGGTGAACTCAGCATCGCCTGGCCTCCCACAGGGCTAGAAATTGATTTTTTTTTTTACATAAAAATCTCCTAACATTTCAAAGTAGGCCTCTTATTCCCAAATTTTTAAGTACCTTGAGGAACAAACCAGGCATCCACTAGGACATCTGGTCTACCCCACAACCTGCAGCTCCTCAAACCCCAATAAACCAAAATCCATAATTAAAGTCATATCACCAGATGAGCCAGGTGGCTCCAAGAAGAAGCCAATAGACCACCTGGAACAAAAGTGGCACATCAAAAAAGCTGCCAAATTAAATCTGAACCCAATTGCTATATGATTGGGCTGGAGGATCCCAATGCCTGAGTAAAAGAGCCCACGGGTGAAAGCATAAACAAGCTGCACAGTCTTTTCCTTTTTAACTTTTTGGTGGTAAAAAGAAAATATATGAAAAACCGTATTCTCTTCACTCTGAGGTTGTGAAATAATTTTTTTCTCCAACCCTTCACAGAGTCTCTGTCAATCCTTTCACCTAAAAAAAATAGAGGCAGCAGGTGTTCATTTGCAGGTCTATGGTCCATGTCATTTCCTGGTTCTAGGTTATAAAACAAAACAATTTAATTAAGACATAGTATTGAGTGAAAGAGCAGGAGATGGCTTAAGAAGAAAGTCCGATTCAATGAAATGAAATGCTTGAATGAGAAAGCCTTATGCCTGAGCAAGAACCGAGTATTTTAGGTTTTCATTCTTCAGATCTTAACTTTCATTAACCATAGCTTTTTTTTTTTTTTTTTTTTGAGACAGAGTTTCACTCTTGTTACCCAGGCTGGAGTGCAATGGCGCGATCTCAGCTCACCGCAACCTCCGCCTCCTGGGTTCAGGCAATTCTCCTGCCTCAGCCTCCTGAGTAGCTGGGATTACAGGCACGCGCCACCATGCCCAGCTAATTTTTTGTATTTTTAGTAGAGACAGGGTTTCACCATGTTGACCAGGATGGTCTCGATCTCTTGACTTCGTGATCCACCTGCTTCGGCCTCCCAAAGTGCTGGGATTACAGGCTTAAGCCACCGCGCCCGGCAACCATTGCTTTTTTATAGAGTTTTTTATTCCCAAAATATTGAGTGTCTAACATGTGCCCTGGAAGCTGGAGCACTAGGAGAACTGGTAGTATTTTCTAGTTCTCCTCCAGTTGACGGGATATGCATCATTTCACCTAAAAAGTGTAGGCAACAGGTGTTCATTTGGGGGTCTATGGTCCATGTCATATGCATCCAGTCAACCGGAGGAAAACTAGTGAATACATCAGTGATTGCTGTTATGCCAGATTAAGGGAGAGACCCTGCTAAGCAATTATTCTAGGTGATAAAACATTTGTAACAAAGACAGTAAAGAAAAATCATGATGGGTTTTTGTATGTTTTTCTCCCTCCCCAGTCCAGTCCTCTAATCAGGAAGAAAAAGTAGGTATTGGGTTTCTAAGGGAAGTTTTTTTGAATACTGAGGGAGTGCTTCAGAAGAAAGAAGCTTCTAACACTTTCTCAATACTGGACCTCCAAGGATTAAGCTTGGGAAAATGCCATTCAGAAACACTAGATTGCTTTCTAAGGAGGGTGGGGTATTTTGTTGGGTAAAGTTGGTAGGTTTGGATTAGCACTGAATTGAGCTGAGATTGGAGCTGAGGCTCAGGGTTGCCAGCAGAGATTTAAACTCCTTTCCATCCCCCTCCACCACCCCAGCACTTCCTGCAGGTGAATGATGGAGAGGTAGGTTATGTACTGGCTTAGGGTACCTTTTTGCCCCAGTCCAGCTTTAAGAGAATAGAGTGTTATGAGTCGTGATTCAGAGACATACACAGAATGCTCCCAGATCCTAGATCAAAGACATCTACTGAGTCATACTAGAGCAGAGTTATTAACCTACAGCCTATAGATAGAATTTACGGGCTCCTTGAACTTGGAAGAGAAAAAGGTTGTCTTAATGTTTGCTAACCTCTAACTGAAATGAAACACACTCTTCTATTATGAATGTAGGCAACAACCTCAGTGGTATTAACAGTACCTGTGACTTTGCCAAAAACTGTAATCACAGATATCGTCATATCATATTTCATTGGTGGCAGAAACCTTGAAATCACATTGAAGTGCATTATTACATGAAAACCATGGCATTTATTAGACCTGCTGCTGGGTGTTATTATATAATGCAATAATAATGAAGCACATGTGTTACTATACCACTAATTCAGTTTTGTTGCAATATAGTTCAAGACATAAAAAGATTAATGGCCCATGAACTAGGGGATGACAGCACAGTCTTTTGAATGACTGTTAATGCTTGAGTTTAAAGGGTATGAATCAAACCAGACAAAGGAAAACAGTAACAGGATGGCATTTCAGGCTAGGGAATAGCATTTGTAAAATCGCGTGCTTTGCAAACACCGTAACTGTTTGGTGTGGCTGCAGAGAGCCTCTGAAGCTGAAGGGAGTTGAGGGGCTTGGGAGTGTGGCTGGACCCCCATTCAGCCTGGGCCTCATCATCACAGAGGGCCCCAGATTCAGACCGGACCCTAGTCACCAAAAGAGGTTATATAAACAGTGAACTTTTACTGTGTGTGCTGAAAGTGTTACTTAACCAAAACATTGATGCCACAATTGTCCTGACCCTATGCTGGCATGCCCTCATTGTTCTTCAGGGAACCACTAGCCCACGCATCTTTTGACTTCTGAAGGAGTAAAGTTGGCCAAGAGGGAAGGATTTACTGGAGGTGGGGAAAGGCTTGAGTCAGCAAAGTAAACAAGAGTCGGGATTCGCCGATCTTGAAAATTATGCGTGTTTTTTTTAAGTTTGTAGAAAGTGACATATCAGTGTAGGACTCGTTTGCTGATTTCCCAACCCAAACTGCTTATTTCCACTCCCTTTCTTCTGCCAATAGTAGTGCAGGTTTCTTTCGGAGAACCTCTCTACAACTCTTAGAGGTAGGAAGGAGGGACATGTGATGCAGACCTGGCCAATCAGAGCAGAGAATTCCCAAAGCCACAGTGATTGGCTTAGAAGTAAACTTATCAGAATAATTCTATCCTCTGACTATAGGGAGTGTTTCCAGGGTCGATATTTACCCTAGCTGGTTCAACCGGAGTAAGTCTTGGGATTTGTATGGCCACTATTGGTGAAAGATGGTTTTTTTAGGCTGCATTGTAACTAGAAGGATTTTGGTCTATAAAAAGCAGCTGTTTTGCTACCCTGTAAGACTAAGAATGAAATCAAACATAGCAGAGTCAAGAGATGAAGAAAGATAGGGTTATGATGCTACTGCACCTCTGGATACAGCTGGGCCAGATCACCCCTGGACCTGGCCCGATCAATCACATCTTGTTTTAGAAAGGGCATGCCATCTGCTGGGAGAGGAATGATCAGGGAAATCCTGCAGTAGAAGCAGGAAGACCCAGAACTTCAAATTTGAAGACTGTACAAGTACATTTTCCTTAGGTAAGGCTGCAGTAACAAACAGTCCCAAACTTCCAATGGCTTGCAACAACAAAGGCTCATTTTTCGCTCACATCGCATGTTGGCTGCAGGTTGGGACTGGCTCTGTGACTCCACTCCAGATGTCTACAGCATTCCAGGATCCAGGCTGGGGAGCAGCTCCTATCTTAGTCTCATGGCAGAAAGTAACAGAACACTATCTGAACCACACTATGGCTCTTAAAGCTTCTGCTGAATGTGGCTCTGTCACATCTGCCCACATTCCACTAACCAAAGCAAGTCCGTGGCCAAACCCAACATCAATGGGAGGCACTGTAAGTTGTGTGGCCATGGGCAGTCATGCATAATCCTCTTACGAGAAGGGCTTGGCTAACTGGAAACAATAATATGACCCACTGCCAAGGCTTTAGACGTAATTTGGTTCAGGCATCTCATTTGAGAGATGGGGAAACTGAGGCCAGGATTAGTTAAGCAAATTGCTCACAATCACACGGCACTGCCAGTGGTAGAGCAAAGGCAAGGACCTAGGCCTCCTGCCTCCCAGTCCAGGGTTCTTCCCTGCACCCCAGGCTGCTCCCCTGCAGTTTCACTTTGGCAAGTAAGAAAAGATTGTTCACAGTTGTCCTCTTCAGCTCACTCGAGCAGTATGTTTCCTAGCCCAGAGAGCTGGCTGACGGTCAGGGCAAAAGCAAAACTTCTCCAGAATCATTCTTTGAGCTTGTTTCTCTTAAGGCACCAGCAATAAGATAAATTTGGTTCGGGGTGATTGAACAGAGCCTTGGAAGCAAGCACAAGAAATTACAATACTGAAATGTTTTTAGACTTACTGATTTGGATTTGGAATTGGGAATTTGGGGCTCTTTCCTTTCATTCTGATTTGCCTTGTTTTGCTTTGTTTTGTTTTTACCAGCTTTTAAGCCCACAGAGAAGAAAAAGTAATGGCTATTGAATATCTAGAAGGAAAGAGACAGTGAGAGTTTGGATACATATGTAATCTTTATTATACATATTTTCCTGGATAAGTAGAAATTTAAAAAAATATATTTCTTAAGTTATGTATTTCTCTCCACCCTCTATGCCTTTTGATTATTCAAATATTTTATATACCATATTTCAAACACTAAGGATGTAAATTGATGATAGATGCTAAGAAGTTTGCAGCAGTTACCATCTGAACAACCCATTTACCTTGGTGAAACAGAACTGATGGGGGTAGGGCACCCGGATCTGTGCTCAGCTTCTCAATGTTCTGGGATTCCACTGGACTCAGTGACCTGCAACCCATCCCAGAACCACTTTTAGCAAAAGCTCCCTTAATGGAATTAAGGGGAGCCTACGTGCCCCATGCTGAATATTGGAACCAGGTAGGAACCTTCTCCAGGTTTTCACCCAGACTGCTATGTCTCTGATCCAGAAGAGAGGATGCGCTAGGCGACCAGCTACTACTTGAGGGAAGTGGATAAATTATATTCTCTTCATTGGCCTTCACCATATCATTGCCTCTGTTCCCATGTCTCTGTTTTTCTTTCTCCTCAGTCACCAGTGATTCTCTAAAGGTCTCTCTTTACCTAATTGCTTCATTACCTAGCACATTAGCTCCTCCAATGCTAAAGATAGCACTACGTGTTAGATACTGTTATCTCCATTGCACAGATGACGGAAGTGAGGCTCAGATCAATTTGGGCCATACAATTGTCAAGCCAGCATTTCATACCACATCTGCCCGACCGCATCCAAAGCCATAGATGCCGAAATTCATTCCTTCACAAATATTACAGCGCGCCTACCGTCACCAAGTCCCATGTGAAACTGGAAATAAATGGTGAACAAGACCCAGTCCTCATGCAGCTTATTCAAACTTCACTTGGTAAATATTGTCTGAGTTCCCACCATGCGTCTGGGCCATAGTCATTTATAATCTGCTAGCAAATGCAAACAAAATTCACATGCAACTAACAGTTCAATCTGGTAAGTGCTACAGTTGTAAATAAAGGGACAGGTGAGAACAGAGGAAGTGAGTGAGAGATACATTTTCCACAACTTGCCTTGTACTGAGTTTGACAAACTTGCAATAAGCCTCCCAACCCCACTCTCTCCTGTTCGAATTTTCCCCTTGCTTAGCAGCTCATCAAAACCAGGGACCTGCAGGGATTTCAGATATACTGGCCTTTGGCATATTCTTTGCACTACAGAGAAATGTACTGGAGTAGTGCCTTAGGCCAGAATCAATTTCCTCTCCCCTCCAAGAAGCCAGGCAATGTGCTTGCTTCTTAGTAATGGGAGGGAGTGAGGAGAAAGTCTGAGATCATTCTAGAGAAGTCCAGAGACGGCTCTGCAGTCAATTACTGATGATGAGTGAAAAATGAGGTCAGCTCCCTGACAGGAAGGCCTGAGAGAGGCAGCAAAATACCACAGAACCCCCATTCTCTGTAGCCCCAAGGACACACATCTAAAAATAGACATACAATATCACTTGGATCTGCCGAGGATTTCACAACTGCTGGCCCAGCACAAATTGTGTGGCTTTAGCCAAGTCAAGATGCAATGCAAACCAGCCGAGAAGCGGAGCATGACCAAGATCAACATTCCCCAGGACAACAGCCACCCCTCTGTCCAGAGGGCCTTGACCACAGCAGCACAGTTCCCCACTGCCCGGAGTCCTTGTTTGACTTGCTATGCAACTTACAGAATGTTTGTCTTGCATGCCAGGGACTTTCTAAGACACTTCATTTCGGGGACATTGGGGCATGGGTATTTGTGGAAGTTTGCCCTGACAACTAGAACATTAGTAAGAAATGTTCATGATTTTAATATGAGGGGAAACACAACTGCAAGCGTGGGATGGGGATGGAACGGGACAAGAAAACATTTGAAAGAAAATAATTACAAACATATGAGAAGGAGAAAGAGCATGGCCCAGACTAGAAATGTGTAAGAAAATAAAAGAAAAACAGGAAAAGACTTGGCAGTCTATTTGTGGGTTTAAAACCAACTTTAAAGTTGACAATTCTACTCCACTGGCAACCGTTTATTTCTGTAATTTATGGGATATTATCCCCTGAGTGGGTAGCAGGTGCCAGAAGCTGCCCTCATCCCTTCATAAGCATCTTCTAGCCTAATCCTGACACTAACCCTGTGGGGCAGATACTAACATTATTCTCCTTTTTCAGATAAGGAAAGCAATTTGGACCCTTCGAAGTTTGAGCAGCCCTTAGCAAGCATCTTAGCCAGTGGTTCCTCCCCTGACTTGTGCATCAGATTTACCTGGGAAACCCTAAATACTACAGATTTTAGGGCCTACTCTAGACACTGAATCAGAATTGGTGGGAGTAGGCCCAGGAATTGGTGTTTACAGAGCTTCCCATATGATTCTCATGTACAGCTCCGTTTGGAATCCGCTTAACAATCCAACTGACCTCTTCAGTTTTCCAGACCAGAACACTGAAGCACAGGCAATTCTAGTAACATGCCCAAGGTAACCAGCCTATTGGCAGCAGAGCCTGGACTAGAACCTGGGGCTTGTTGTGTGGTGCTCTAGTTGTCGGATCATGCATCTTCCACTGTCCCAAATGGGGTAAAGGTGTGGTTTCTTTCTCTCTCACTAAGTCGCTAGACATGGCATCGCATTCACCCAACTCTTGCCCAAACCCTTCAACTCAACTCAGTGCAATTAAACAAATATCTATTGAGCAGCTACTATGAGCTACACGCTGTGCTTAGTGCTGAGAATCATGCTTTCTTACCCTCATAGAGCTTAAAGTCCAGCAGAAAAGAAGAACATTTTAAAGACTATAGGCAGCTTAGTGAATGAACTAGGATTAGCAAAAGCGATTGTATTTTCTCATTACTGCTCCTTCAAACCTTATCTCTCTTTCTATTCCCCACATATCTTACATATCTTAGATGGATCCTATAGCTGTTGCGGTCACTCAGGCATTAAAAAATGCCTCAGTTTTGGATGATGTATAAAGTCTCATTCATTCTTAGGTAACGCTGCAATCTTAACCAATTAAACGGTCTTCTCCACTTTTTGGCTTAGGACTGGCTCTTGCTCAGAAGCTGCAGGGAGAACGGGATTGTGTGGGTTTCTTTACGGTTCTTGCCTTCTTCCCTCATTCTTTAGTCTCCTCAGGGACCAGGGCGAGAGGCCCAAGGAGCAGGAAGGAGTGTTGGGAGAGGTAAAGAAGGTGAGGAGGTCATACAGAGCCAGGGCCACCTGTACTCATTGAATGTCCCCAGTCACAGAAGTTGTCCAAATGCTGCTTCTCTCTCCCATGAAGGCTTCTTCTCCACTCCCATCTGCCATTGATGAAATTAGCCACCTGCGATTCCCTGACACGGGCCACGCCTCCTCCAGCTGACCTAGCCCCTCCCTACCAGCATTCTATCCTACTGTTGATCTCAGCCAGAAGGTCAGGAAGAGATTCAGCAGCCTATCTTAGTTAGACACCATTGTAGTCACCTTGCCTCTCAGTGAAGAGTCCCTCCTTGACCAAACTTTAACCAAGCTCCTCTGAACCCTCTCTTTGACTAGACCTCAGCCTTGGCCCATAGAACTACAGATTCTCAGCACAAATGATTTTGGACAACCCGTTTCCTCCCCACCCACATTAAAAGGCTTAAACACCCACGTAGTTTCTAACAGCTCAAGCCTGAGTCCCTAGGATGACCTTAGCACCCGCCACCCCCCACCATAAAGTGCCTGTCCGAGAAAGCTTAAGGCTGCCAGGAGAATTTTTCAGTCTTTATCCTTCAGATCCTTCAGGCATGAGTCTGCACTAGTCGCTAAGCACTTCAATGCCAGGGATTTTTCCAAATGATTCTCAGAAGCCTTCCTCATCAGACTTGGAGAAAGGGAAGAGAAGCACACCCCTTTCTTCCCCCATGAGGTGGGAAAGGGAAACGCGCACACACACACACACACACACACACGACACTGTGACAACTTTCACAGCAGAACTGTTCACTCGCTCTTCCCTCTCTCTCAATCTGTCCCCTGGCCTCTCCCATTAATGTGCTCCATGTGGACGACAACCTGAAAACAATATATATAAACAACCATTGATTTCGCAATCTCTTAGCATGTACTGCACAGTTGGTCTCAACCCTTGGGTACTTTGCCAAAACACCAAAAGTCAAATTTAACATCCCGTTAAGTAAGAAATTACAAATTCAAAGTGGCAAAGGAATGTACAACAAGAGCATTTGGGGCCAGTTGATAGTTTGTAGTGTTCATCCCTCACATCCCTCTAGTAAGGAACCAAGACACTCTTTTTTTTTAGACCTGCATAGAAACTGGATTCCCAGAGGGCAAATGAGCAGCTCTTTGCTGTAGCCCAGGATTCAACCATCCCATTCCACCAAAATAACCACTGATTTTCATTGGGCAGTATATGCTTAACATTATCAACGTGCAAGCTCTGTGCAGCTATGTCCCTACCTTTAAAATCCTAGATCACAAACTCCTATGAAGGTATCCTAGGGCATCTCTAGAATGACATAGGAAGTTTCTATATATGATGGTGGCGATGATGATGATGGTGAGGCGGGTGGATCACAAGGTCAAGAGATCGAGACCATCCTGGTCAACATGGTGAAACCCCGTCTCTACTAAAACTACAAAAAATTAGCTGGGCATGGTGGCACGTGCCTGTAATCCCAGCTACTCAGGAGGTTGAGGCAGGAGAATTGCCTGAACCCAGGAGGCGGAGGTTGCGGTGAGCCGAGGTCGCACCATTGCACTCCAGCCTGGGTAACAAGAGCGAAACTCCGTCTCAAAAAAAAAAAAAAAAAAAAAAAAGACTGTAAATTCTTCAACATCCACCCCTTGAGAAGTGGGATCTATTTAGTTTCCCCTGAATCTGAGCTGCCCTGTGACTGCCGTGACAAATGGAAGTGATGCTATGCCAATTCTGGGTCTAGTCTTTTAAGAGGATTTATGGCATCTTCTTTGGTCTGTTGGAGGGTCCAGATCAGACCACTCATCAAACGAGTGCCACCAAGCAATTCCAGGCAACACCACGTGCAGCAGCAGAATTGCCCAGCTGAGCCCTGCCCAAACTCCTGCACACAAATTTGTGAGACAGAATAAAATACTGTTGTTTTAAGCCATCAAGTGTTGGGATCATTTATTATGCTTCACAAGATATATCTGGACTATCTTGGAGTCCACATATTGCAAAGTGCTGATGGGTAGAATTCAAGAAGCCCATAAATTTAGGGAGAAAAAAGTTACCTCTTTATTTTCACTACTCTATAACCAAAATATGGCTTTGTGTTTTTTTTTTTTTTCCATTTAGAATGTAGGCAGCAAACCACAGTAGTATTAATGGCATCTGTGACTTTGGCAATGTTTTTTATAGGCTTTTCCAAACTGCCAAATTTATTCATTGTTACACGTACATATACACATGCACACAGGTATACATACATTTACACACACACACAGCTTAGGATCACTGGAAGAGAGGGTGAATGCCCACAAGAGAAGGTCCAGGGCAATGGGCCAATGTAATAGGGAAGCAGGATGATTCTGAGCATGGGAGTCTATTCCCAAACTGTCTCTGACTCTTGCCTGAGCCGCAGAACCAGGGGGCTACCCTGAGAGTAGCCAAAGGAGCTGTTTTACTGAAATCACTGTGAGATCTTGAGTCTAAAGTAGCATTGACACAGCAGCTGAAACAACTCAACAGGAGCCACAGACAAGCGGAGAATGGGGCGAACATCTCCAGGCAGCTGACAGGACTCTGTGTACACAGGCTTGAGAAACCACTGGGGATAACGCTGAACTGGTCTGCAGATCAAGAAAAAAAAGGAATAGAAAGATATTCTTTTCTGACAGTTCAGTGACACCATTTTCTCCCAAGTTGGAATGGCTTGGAAAACATGAATTGTTTGTATGACATAGGTGTAATTATCAATTACTCTTTGCAGGAAACCCAAAGAGGTTTAGAAACTTAACAGGAGGCATCAGAGGTGGTAAGTGGCCCAACCAGGATTTGCTCCAGAGTCCATGTGATGTGCCTTACATTGACCCACCCTCACCTCCTATCACTCCTCCCCAAGGTTTCTTCATCTTTTCAATCACATGTTGGGTTTCTAAACAGCTATGTTTTTGCCCGTCTTGTTCCCATTTGCTGACTGTCCTTCCCCAGTTCCTCCTACCCACCCCCACCGGCAGCCCTGAAAATCCTTTCTCTGTGAAGCCTTTTCTTTTTCTTTCTCTTTTTTCTTTCTCTCTTTTTTTTTTTTTTTTTTTTTTCAGACAGAGTCTTGCTCTGTCACCCAGGCTGGAGTGCAATGGCACAATCTCAGCTCAATGCAGCCTCAGCCTCCTGGGCTCAAGCAATTCTCCTGCCTCAGCCTCCCAAGTAGCTGGGACTACAGGCACCCACCACCACACCCCGCTAATTTTTGTATTTTTAGTAGAGATGGGGTTTCACCGTGTTGGCCAGACTGGTCTCCTGGACTCAAGTGATCCACCTACCTTGGCCTCCTGAAGTGCTCAGATTACAGGAATGAGCCACCGCACCCACTCACCTTTTCTTGTTCCATCAGAAGAATTTATTGTTCTCTCTGTTTCCGTGATGCTTCATGCATTATAGATTTTATCATGTTGTAAAATTTGGTCTATTTGTCTGCCTGACTAGATTACTCATAGTATTATTAATAATAATAACTAGCTATCATTTACTGAATATTTGCTAAACACTATTCCAAAGACAATAGCCCCGTAAGATAGGTACTACTACCATCTTTGTTTTACAGACATGAAAACGAAAACTCCAAGAGTTGGATTAACTTGCCCAAGGTCACCCAGCTACTATTGGGCAGATCTGGGATTTGAACCTACATCTGACTCTTGGGCTTATGTTCTTAAACATTAGATTTGAAGGCAGAGATTATACCATATCATTCTCTGCTTTCTCTGCACCCAGCACAGGGTCTAGCCTTCAGTATGTGCTCACTAAATAACTGTTGGATGAATGAGGGAATAAGCACATCATCTCTGTATGTTTGCTGCTGCATCCCTAGCTCCAGATCCAGTACCTGGTACAGGGAAAGATGCTCAATAATAATTTGTCGGTTGACTGACTGAATTAAATAATCAATTTGTTTTCAGCTCCAATACCCTGTGAAGACGGGGCAAGAATACAGAAATGAAATCATCCTTCTCAGGTAAGAGTTATTACAACTTCTTGATTCTGAAGACTCTATTCTTTTCTGGGGCCATCACCACCAAGGACCATTTTTTTTAAAGCATAACAGAACCCAAGTCCCACAGAGTTCTTGGACTGACTCCTCAGGGTTCAGGGGGAGTCAGGTGAGTGAATTAAAAGGGACTGAGTGGGTAGTGTGTGAAGTTCACTCTAAAGTTATTTTCCAAGCCAGACCCAGAGGCCTGGTCTTGAAGCAAGCCAAAATTCATAAAAAGCAGAGTTAGCATTCTCCAGCCACTACTTCAATAAAACAATAATGAGTTGAAAGAATAACTGTTTCTAGGCCATTATTTATGAACCCCAGGCCAACCAGGAGGCTTCGGTGTAAAGCCTTCTAGGTGACACATGTGATAGGAAAAGATGAGGTGTGGAAACAGACGGAAAAAATGGTCTGTTTGGCTCTCTTGGTGTGACCTTTCATGGTCTTGCTGGAGGTCTGGTCCCAGTCAGATGCACATGGAAGCCACTTTTCTTAACCTGGCTTTAATCAACCACTGAGGTCTCAGGAGTGCCTTTTGACCTGCCAGGTGTATGGCAAAGTGGGCACATGGAGAGGGAAGGAGAGGCCCAGAGGAAAAAGAATGCTGGTGCATGTATTTTGAAATAAAACAACATCGGCCATGAAGTTAAATTAAATAATAGTCATAAAAGGGCCAGCCCAGGACTTGGCACAAGATTAAATGCTTAGGAGGTGTGAGTTCCCCTTCCTTCTGCAAATTATAGCTACAGTAACAGAGACCTTCACTTTGGCAACGTCTGTTCTCCAAACATGCTTAATGCACTGTTAAAGGGAGAGTATAAGATTTCCAACTGCGGCATTTAGTGTCTCAGTCAGGGCTAATATTCAACTGCTTTGCCCAAAAGGCTATACCAGTTTGTTTACAATGAGCATCTATCCCAACTGGATCACATCTGTGCCTTCTAGTTAAGAAATAGTTTGAATATCACATCTGGTTCCAAGTATTCATTTATTTAATACATATATATTGAGTGCCTCCTCTATGCCAGATGCTGGTCAAACAGCAGGGAAAGTCTGGATGGAAAAAAAAAAAAAACTGGAAAATGTCTTCTCTTCATGGAGCTTACATTCCAATGGAAAAGACAAGCAGAATAGAGTATAAAACGTGGTAGGTTCAATGGTAATAACTGCTATGGAGAAAAAGCCATGTAGGAAAAGGCATAGCAAGTGCAGGAGTGCACTTTTTAAACTTTTCATTGGAGTATCATACATGTAAGGAAAAGTGATCAAGCCATAAGTGTAATAGATTTTCTCAAAGTGAACATACCTGATATGGTTTGGCTCTGTGTCCCCACCCAAATCTCTCCTAGAATTGTGATCCCTGCATGTTAATGGAGGGACTTCGTGGGAGATGATGGGATCATGGGGGCAGTTTTCTCCATGCTGTTCTCATGATAATGAGTGAATTCTCGTGAAATCTGATGTTTTAAAAGTGTTTGGCAGTCTCCCCTTGCTGTCTCTCTCTTGTCTGCTGCCGTGTAAGATGTGCTTTGCTTCCCCTTTGCCTTCTGCCATGATGGTAAGTTTCCTGAGGCCTCCCTGGGAATGTAGAACTGTGAGTCAATTAAACCTCTTTTTTTTAATAAATTACTTAGTCTTGGGTAGTTCTTTATAGCAGTGTGAAAATGGATTAATACCCATGTAACCATCACCCAGTTCAAGGCACTGAGCACAACCAGCACCTATGAGGTTCCATTTTTCAGTATGATATCAGAACCAATTCTCCTATGACGTGGGAATTGTTGTTGGGGTTGTTGCCCAAATATTTCCAGCTCACTGATTCCTGTTCTTAAGGTAGGAATGCACTTCTCTGCTGCCCACCAGGTGCAGCCATTGACTTGCTCTGGTCTATATGAGCAAAAGTGATGAGTATCACTTCTCCATGGTCTCTATTATGCTGTGGTAAACTGTGGAATCTGTGATGCAATGGAGCTTCCATCAGCCTCAGTCCTGAGCAACCCTGTGGCACAAAGCAGCACTGCATACCATAGAGGGCATGTAGCATGAAGACAAATACATCTTTGGTAGTTGGGTTCAATGAAATTAATGGCTTATTTGTTACTTCAGCATAACCTAACCAAACCTGACTGATAATCAAGTTGATAGCTCAGTAAAGATCTGAAGAGATAAAAGAGTGAATCTTCTGGAAACCCAGGGGAAGAACGACCCAGAGATAGCAAATGCAATGGTCCTAAAACAGGAATGTGTATGGTGTATATGAGAAGCAGCATCTGCTGTGGTCTGAATGTTTGTGTCACTCCCAAAATTCACATGTTGAAATCTTAACCACCATAAAGTGATGGTATTAGGAGGCAGGGCCTCTAGGAGGTGATTGAGTTATGTGGTCAGAGCCTTCATGGATGGGATCAGTGTTATTATAAAATAGGTCCAAGGGAATGCTTTGGCCCTTCTATCAGGTGAAGATATTGAGAGAAGATGCCATCTATGAACTGGAATGTGGGCAATCATCAGACACCGGATCAGCCAGCACCTTGGTCTTAGACTTCCCAGCCTCTAGAACTGTAAGAGATAAATTTCTGTTGTTTACAAGCGTCTCAGTCTATGATATTCTGCTATAGCAGCCTGAATGGACTAAGACAGTCTTAAGCGAGAATCCTTCAGAAGTAGACCCTGAGACAAGAATTTGAATGTAAGTAGCTTATTTTGGTGGGTGATCCCAGACACACTGAGAAGAGAGTGAGAAAGTGAGAGCAGAAGAGGAGGAAGCTGCTATAGGAAGGATTCTGCAATGACCAGGTTACCACTATGGGCAACTGAGGCTCAGTGCCCTGGGGACATCAGAGAGATGGCACAGAATATGCTTCAGAGTTGTCCCCTGGGGTCTGAGGAGGCTGAGGCCTTATTCTTCAGCACTGGCTACTGGCTGAGGCTGTTCCCAAATGTTAATGCCCAGGCACTTCAGACCTGCTGTGGGGCAGCCAAGAGCAGGCCAGCAGGCAGCACTCCAGGTGCCTGTCCCTGCCACAGGGTGCCCCAGGCATGAAGGAAAAGGGCAGGGCACTGACAGAATCTGCTAAAAGCAACAAGGAGGCCAGTGTGCCTGGAGAACAAATATATACCTATACGAAAGCCCACCCAAAAAACCATCCACAGAATCCGCAGGCTAAACAGATGATTCAAGTTCTTACCCGTTATCTAGACTACGTAATACCCTATCTATTAACCGTGCTTTCCACCTTCCCCAGATCTAATCCACTCTGCATATTCAACCAAAATGATCCAAAAATCATAAGAATCTGACAATGACACACCCCCACTCAAAATTCTTTGGCAGCACGTAGACACTGATCCTGCAGCCACATCAGTAGGCTGACCACCCTTGCTGCTCACTGTTCTCTCAATACTCCATGCCTTTGTGAAAGCTATTTCCTCCACCAAGAGTCCTAGAATATCGTCCCTCCATCTTTGTCCACCTAGTCAACTCATTCATTCAACAAATATGTGTTCAGGCATACCATGCACCAGGCTCCGGGAGACACAGGTGGAAATAATCAGGCCTGGCCCCCCCACTTCCAATGAGGCTTATGGGGGGTGCAGGGTAGAGACCAATAATTTTAAAAAGTAAATGAATAAGAAAATCAAAATAGTAAGTTCAGGGAAACAAAAAATAACAGTGTTATGTGACAGAGTGGAAAGCAATTGGGTATTCAGGGAGGGCCTCCTGAGGAGGTGACTGGCCTGAATGACGAGTTATCAGCCATGCCAGAACCAGGACAGAGTGGGTGAGAAATGCAAAAGCCCTAAGCTAGGAAGGAATTTGGAGTGTTGGCATGACAGAAAGAGCACTGTGGCAGGGGCATAACAAGTTGAAGGAGAGAGGCAGGAAATGTGCTTAGAAGGCAGGATCAGGGAATCCCTGGAGGCCTTTGCTGGCCACACAGCACTGGACTTTGTCCTACCATCTTCAATTCATGTGACACCTCTATGTGTGTCCTCCTCTATCCTCCAGAGGGTGCTGAGGAACAGAGGGGCCGCTTCTCCTCGCATCCTTTACATGCACCATCTTTATGGCCGAGACCCTTAACATAAAGGTCCCAACAATTGATTTGCTTCCAGCATCTATTCTTGGCCTTGCTTCTGCCTGGCTGTGTGACATTACATAAATTATCCAACCTCTCTGTGCCTACAATTTCTCCATACATTTCTGTTCCATCCTCTGAATGTTATTGAATTAACTTAGCCTTGCAGGTAAATCAAAAAGAACAGGAGAATTTTCTCCTATCAGAAAAGTGTGTTATGAGTCCTCCCCCTTTACCACGGTCATAAAGAACATGGGCTTTGACATCAGACAGACCTGATTTTGCATCTGGTTTCACTGCTTTCTTGGTCAAATTATTTAATCTCCCTAAGTCTAGGTCTTCTTAGTTGTAAAAATGAGCTAATAACTGCCCCCACTGTATAGTGCTCTGGGAATGATTCTGTGAAGTAAGGCCTTTGATCACTTACCTTAGTCTTTGCACAAAGTGAAGCTCAATATATAGTTTCTACAATTTTTCATTCGATCCTTCCGACACCCTCTGGGCTTAGAATTGCTTCCTCTCCAAAAAGGCTGTGATGTGCATTGCAAGAATCCCTCAAAAGTTCACCTTCAAATCCTAGTGCAGTGGAAAAATAGGGAGTCCTAAACTAGGATTCAAATCCCACCTCGGCCACTGACTGTCTTTTCCATTTAAAGCAAGTGCCCTCTTTCCTCACCACATGACTGAAAGAACTGCCTTTCAAAGCAGCCAATAGTAGGCAAAATCATGGCCCTCTCACCCCGCCAGATGTCCACATCCTAATCCCTGAAGCCTGTGAATATGTTGCCTTACATGGCAAAGGGGACTTTGCATGTGTGATTAAGTAAAGTCTTCGGAAGAGGACATTATCATGGGTTATCCAGGTGGGTCCAAGCATCCTCATGAGGGTTTTTAAAAGAATCAGAGAGGGATTTGCAAAGAGAAAAGCAAAGTATCAGAGGAACGTCAGGTTGATCTGAAGATACTGCACTGCCAGCTCTGAGGGGCGCCAAGGAATGCGGATGACCTCTGGAGCTGGAAATCACAAGGAAACAGGTTCTCCGTAGAGCCTCCAGGAGGAATGTAGCCCTGCCAATGCCTTGATTTCAGCCCAGTGAGACCGATCTTGAACTCTGACTCCCAGAACTGAGAGAATAAAATGTATGTTGTAAGGCACTAAGTTTGTGATAATTAGTTACAGCAGCCAGAGGAAACTGATACAAGGCTGCCCTATGAAAGTTCTTTAAAAGTCACTCTCTGGCTGGATGCAGTGGCTCACACCTGTAATCCTAGCACTTTGGGAGCATGAGGCAGGAAAATCACTTGAAGTCAGGAGTTCAAGACCACCCTGACTAACATGGTGAAACTCTGTCTCTACTAAAAATACAAAAATTAGCTGGGTGTGGTGGTGGACACTTGTAATCCCAGCTACATGGAAGGCTGAGGCAGGATAATCATTTGAACCCAGGAGGCAGAGATTGCAGTGAGCCAAGATTGCGCCACTGCACTCCAGCCTAGGTGACAGAGTGAGACTCCATCTCAAAAAAGAAAAAAGGAAAAACAGTCACACTCTGCCTGCTTGCTTTCACACACACACACACACACACACACACACACACACCCATGGCCACTGCTAACATTTAAAGTGAGTGACTTGGCAGATCAGCCAGTAGTCCACACTCCAGCAGAGGGGAGAAGTGTAAACCCAACACTTCAATACCCAGAAGTCAAGGGTCCCTGAACCTTCATTAGATCAGACCCAGCTGTCACAGAAACTAAACCGGGAGCTTCCTATTCCCGGCTCCCTGGGAGACCCAGAGTCTGGAGAAGGTCAAGGAATTTCCCATCTTTCCAACAAACACTTATTATGCTTTCCACCCTTACTCAGAACCGTAAGATTTTGTCCCAACCAGATCCATCCTGGCAAAAATGCACCATCCGCAGGAATCTAGCACAGCCGTGGCTATTTTGCATCCAACATGAAGAATATTAGGGGAAAAAATGAACCTCCTTCCAGTGGTCGCTGACAGAGTTTCACTCCATCGTCTGTAATTACCCTGTGTTACTGTTGGTGTCTTGTGTTTTTCTTTTTGTCCCCCATAAACAATGCAATTTGCCTTTGCTGTTTGAGAAAGGTCCTTTGAGAAAGTGCAAAAAAAATTGTTTTTCAGGATCCCTCCCTGTAGTTTCAAACTGCTCGACTCCAGATTTTTCTGGGGAAAAGTTTCATAAACATTCTGCCACGCGAAGAGTTCTTGCCTGGCACAAGGAGCATTGTTTTTGGCAGCCAGACGTGTCGCCAGGGGCACACCTGCTAAAGGCAGCCCTCTCTCGTGCTCTGCAAAAGCTGAAGTTAGGTGAGGAAGTGTGACATGAAGGTGGGCAGGGCGGAGAGGGGAGCGAGAGGCTGGGGCTGGGGCAAAGCTTAGTAGGACACACCTGTTGGAAACAGCCTCGCAAGGGAGCCCTCAAGTCAGTTGGACACTTTTCAAGACCAGGTGCTGTGAAAACGCAGACCAAGATATAGTGATAATAAAAGGGGGAGAGTCTTGTGTGAGGAGAAGGGACAGTGGGTTGGTGGAAGCCAGTGGAAATGGAAAAAGAATGGAGAGAAAGAAAAGGAAGAAAGGAAGGAAGGAGGGAGGGAGGAAGGAACTATTAGTGTTGGGGTTATACATATTATTTTTTAGAATTTATGGCTAGGAGAAAGACACACACACACACACACACACACACACACACACACACACACACCTTAAATGCTATCCTGAGAGGTCAGTGTTCTGTGTAGCTCACTTCAGTTCAAGGTCTTCTCTTTTCTGGGACACTTAAGATGCCAGGGTCTCCCTCTTCATAGCCCACCCTCCATGGCTGAGTCCCCCAGGCTCTGTGGAAAGACTGCTCAGTTCAGGACAGTGAGGAGCTGCTCCCTAGCCTCTTGCTTTTTGTTTCCTTCGCAGCCCCCTCCCAATGAATGGAGGCCCAGGGAAATGGTGCCTTGGAGAAGTAAAACCCAAGTTCCAAGTGAGCCTCTCACCACCAAAATGTGCCCGCTGGAGTAGGCTAACCAGACCACATGGAGGAAGCTGCCAGGCTGAGAGGGTTATACACCCGGCCACGGGTCTGAGGCCTCAGTAACATGGCAGGTGACGGGTAGCCAGGGAGAGATGCAGGAAAGGAACGTGTCTGAAGCTGGTGATCTTTGGCTGAGTGGATTATAGAGAGAGAAAAGAAAAAAGTGTGAGAAACAGGAGAATTTTGTCACTTTTCTATAATGAAAGGAAAAGAATGACAAAAGGAAGGGCTAGAAATAGTGGCTTTACAAAAACAGACTGATTGGCTTTATCTTTCTCATTTTCATTCTGGAAAAAACAGAAAAGGATAGTAAAAATAAAAATGATGCATAATTCTACCACCAAGAAATAGTTTTGTTAACAGCTTTCCCAAAGTACAGCTAGCAGACAATGAAGGGCATATGTTTCAAGTATAGAATTTAGTAAGTTCTGATATATGTCTACACCCATGAAACCATCACCACAATAATACAATGATCATGTCCATCTCTCCCAAAAGTTTTCTCCTATCCTCTTGGAATACCTCCTTTCGAATTTTATCTTCTATGCTGGCTTATTAGCTATAACTTTGTTTTGCAATTTTAGTGTATTTTCTAGGGTTTATAAAATACATCTTTAACTCACAGTTTACCTTCAAGTATATAATGCTGCTTCACATATAAGAATCATACAACTGTCCTATTTTGCGCTTCCTCCCTTTTTGTGTTCTTGTTCTCATGCATTTTATTTCTATAGATGTTATAAACTCCACAATAGCTTGTTACTTTCCAAATTTAAACGGTCAATTGCAGTTTACAGAATTTAAATAATAAGAATTTTTACTCAACATAATTAACAATTCTGAGGCTCCTCATTCTCTTACACAGATTCAAATGTCTACCTAGTAGCATTTTCTTTCTGCCTGGAGGACTTCCTTTAATATTTTTTCTTTTTTTCTTTGAAGTAGGGTCTCACTCTGTTGCCCAGGCTGGAGTACAGTGGTATGATCACGGCTCACTGCAGCTTCTACCTCCCAGGCTCACAATCCTTCCATCTCAACCTCCCAAGCAGCTGGGACCACAGGAGAGTGCCACCATGCCTGATTTTTTTTTTTTTAGAAACAGCGTTTCACCATCCTGCCCAGGCTAGTCTTGAATTCCTGGGCTCAAACCATCCTCCTGCCTTAGCCTCCAAAGCACTGGGATTACAAGCGTGTGAGGCAGTACATCCAGCCTAATATTTCTTATAGTACAAATTGGCTAGTGATATTAATAAATTCTTCAGCTTAATTTTGCCTTCATTTTTGAAATGAGTTGATGGTTTTTCTGTCAATATTTTAGATATATTGCCCAATTCTCTTTTACCTTACATTGTTTCCAACAAGATATCTGCTGTCTTCCTTCTTTTTGGTAGAAAATGTGTTTTTTCCACTCTGGTTGCTTTTAAGATTCTCTATTTGCCACCTGTTTTATGCAATTTAATCATAATGTATCTTAGTGTCATTTTCTTCGTGTTTCTTGGGGTTTAGCAAGAATCTTGGATCTGTGGGTTTATACCTTTCATCAAATTTGAAAAATGTCTGCCATTGTTTCTTTAAATATTTTTCTGCTCTCCTCTCTCCTCCAGAGATTCCAATTACATGTATATTTGGCTACTTGCAGTTTTGCCACCTCTTGCTAATGCTGTTCATTTTGGGAATCTTTTTTAATGTTTCATTTCCAATAATTTCCATTATTATGTCTTCAAGTTTATTAATCTTTTTTTCTCAAATGTTTAACCTGCCATTAGTACCATCTTGAACATTTTTTTCTCCTCTAGAAGTTTGACTTGGGTCATTTTTATAACTTTCATATTTCTACTTACCATGTTCAATATTTCCTCTAGTTTCTAGAATACATGGAATACATTTATAATAATTATTTTAATTCCCTTGCCTATAGCTTTTAACATCTGTGTCACTCCTAGGTCAGTTCCAATTGGTTGAATTTTCTCTTCACTATGGGTTGCATTTTGCTGATGTTTTGCATCAGCCCAACATTGTGAATTTTACCTTTGTGGGTGTTGTATATATATATTTATTATTATAAATATTCTCAAACTTTGTTCTGGGACAGAGTGAAGTTACCTGGGGTCAGTATGATGTTTTGAAGTCTTGCTTTTAAACTTTATTGAGCAGTTTGTCTGAGGCTAATTTTCCTTATATCTGAGTCCTCTGCCTAATGTACTGTGAAGTATGAGGTTTTGAGGTTTTCACTTTTACTGGTGGGAACAGAATCCTAACCCTATGTGAGCTCCAAAAATTATGGCCTCTCATTATCTTTTTGTTTGCTTGTTTTTGAGACACAGACTTACTCTGTCACCCAGGCTGGAGTGCAGTGGCATGATCTTGGCTCACTGCAATTTCTGCCTCCTGGGATTAAATGATTCTCCAGCTTCAACCTCCTGAGTAGCTGAGATTACAAGTGCATGCCACCAATTTTTGTATTTTTAGTAGAGACAGGTTTCACCATATTGGTCAGGCTGGTCTCAAGCTCCTTACTTCAAGTAATCTGCCCGCGTTTGTCTCCCAAAGTGCCGGGATTACAGATGTGAACCACTGCGCCCGGCCGCACTCCAGCCTGGACAACAGAGCAAGACTCTTGTCCTGAAAAAAAAAAAAAAAGGAACACAGCCTCTGGAATGTCAGCATCTTGACTCTGCCTTTTACTACCTAAGTGACCTGGTCACATCAAGTAAGCCATATGAAACTCAATTTCCTCAGGTGTAAATGGAACTAATAATAGAAACTGCTTCACACACTTGTGAGGGATAAATGAGTTAAAGCATGAAAATAATAACTGCAAACATGCAATGAGCACTTATTATGTGCTTATGACTTAGTTGTTTCAGACAGGTGGGTAAATCCAGTCCCTGTTACTCTACCTGGCCAGAAACAGAAGTAGAGATCTTTTTTGTAAAATGTATTTTTTCTGAGATTTTTTTTTTATCAGCATACATGAATCTGGGTAATATACACATGTGTGTATATAGTCAACAAATATTTGTTAGGTGCCTAATAATAAATAATGTTCTAAGCACTTTACAGATTTACTTCTCGCCAGTACTTTGTGAGGTAGGTACTACTATAATCACCTCATTTTCCAGGTGAGGAACTGAGGCAATAAGAAGTTTAAGTGCTTGGCCCCAAGTCATACACCAAGGTGGTCTAGCTCCAGAGCCTACATTTCTAGCCACGAGGCTATCCTGCCTCCACCAGCTCCAGGAACAAGTCCAACAGTAATACCAGGACAGTGGGTAAAAGGGCCACAGCCATGAATGCAGGAATAGTCGGGAAAATGGGAAGTGTGGTAGGGCCTGAACAAGTCTCACCTACCCTATCCAGCCTTCACACTTCTGGTGCTGGCTTTGTGGTGCTGGATGAGTCTGGCAGGATCTGAAGCCAATGGAGAAACAGATACCGAGAACCATCAAAAATACCCATTTGTCTTTTAATGGCAACTAAGGGCACCCACTGAAATGACTCCAATGGAAAGAGGCTCTGCCCAGAGTCAGAGACTCAGGGGTGAGGGGAGCCACCAGAGGGGTTTCTGAAGCATAGTAAGGCATGTTCAGTGGCTGCTGAGCCGAGCCAGAAAGGGTTCGCCTGCTGACTTCACTTTTTATCTCTGCCAAGGAGCACCCAAGGCCACCACAGACGCTGCACCGAGCCATTTCTGGAAGGCATTCCCATCAAGAAGGAAAATAGGCTCTGCTATTACAAAATGCAGAGATGGGCAAACCACCAGTGTGTGCTGTCTGTAACTTTAATTGTTTCTTTGGGATTAAACACTCACCCCAACAAGGGCAGCAGCAGGCTATAATGTCATGCTGGATTCCAGTGGACTTGGGGTGGTTTGACAGGCTGCCCAACATAAGCATGTGGCCCAGGGGAGCTGTTTTAAGGGTTTTTTTTTCCCTCCTGCTGGATTCACTTAGATTTGAGCCCCCAACAAAAGAAATTTCCCAGCAACACCCACCTCCACCCCCAGCCCTTGCTTCTGGTTTCTTCCTTCTATAAACCCACTTCGAATTCTTGGCTGATTCATTCCAGTTCTCTCCTGACGGGATCGCAGAATGTCACATGCAGAAGAAGCCATCAGGAAAAACTGGGCCAAGCTTCTTAATGGCAGGTCCCAGCTACTTCCAAGCAGTACGAACTAGAACCTTCTTTGGCTGCAGCTGCTGGCTCCTGGGCCGCTGCACTACAGTGTCCTCTTCTGGTAGTGGATGGAAATTGCCTCTGAGTGGCATCTGATTTTCAGGACTGTCTTGTGGCTCTGACACCTGCTCAGCATAGACTTTCTCTGCAGACGTGTCTAGGGCTTGAGTGTGTAGGCTGCCTCTCTGCAGACCTTACTCCCTCTCTCCCACACCCCTCCCTACCTTAGCAAGCCCCGGTTCCTTCCCATGAAGGCTAGGAGGAAAGTAGCCATCTGCAGAAGAATGTGGAAAGGAACTGCCTGGTGGGCTTTAGTTCTTGGCTACAAGAGCCTCTGCTCTTGGCAAGAGAAGCCAAATTGCACAAGAAAACCCAAAGATCTTCTTTGATGTACAGAGCCATGAAGTCGCAGGCCTTAAAAGAGATCGACAAAGAGCCCAAAGTTTCCATTTCTCAGATTGACAATTTCCATGTAATTCATCTCACATTGTCAACACACCAAATGCTTCCAGGAGCCAGACAGGAGGCCTAAATGAATACAGAAGCAGATGCAAGTGAGTGGTGGGAACTGTGAGAATCTAGAGGCCACAGGCCCACCTGAAGGCACTCACAATCAAAATTCTAAACTCAGCGGGGCACAGTGGCTCAGGCCTGTATCCCAACACTTTGGCAGGCTGAGACGGGAGGATTGCTTGGTCCCAGGAGTTCGATCCAGCCTGGGCAACATAGTGTGAGACGCCTGTCTCTATGAAAAAAATCAAAACATGAGCCAGGTGTGGCAGTGTGCACCTGTGGTCCCAGCTACAAGGGAGGCTGAAACAGGAGGATTGCTTGAGCCCAGGAGGTAGAGGCTGCAAGTGAGCTGTGATTGTGCCACTGCACTCCAGCTTGAGCGATGGAGTGAGACCCTGTCAGAAAAAAAAATTCTAAACTCACATTTTGCAGGCCAACTATAGGAGGGCTCATTTCACAACCCTGGCATTTCAATTCCCTGCATTTAGTTGATTTCTTAAGTACCAATAATTGAGCACTTCACTGTCATGGCCGCTGTTCTAAGCACCTCAGATGTAGTAAGCCTCACAACAACCCTATGAACTAGGCTCTAATGTTAGCATCGTTTGCATTAATAGGTGGGGAGACTGACGCAGGAGGCACGTAAGTAACCTTTCCAAAGTCAGACAGATAGAACATGCCATGCCTGGGAACTCAAATATTAAGGCTCAAAAACCCAATTTACCCAAATTTTTTTTTTTTTTGAGACAGGGTCTCACTTGAACTAGAGGGCAGTGCTGCCATCACAGCTCACTGCAACCTCAACTTCCCAGGCTCAAGCAATCCTCCCACCTCAGCCTCCTAAATAGCTAGGTCTACAGATAAGCACCAGCACACTGGCTAATTTTTATATATTTTGTAGACACAGAGTTTTGCCATGTTGCCCAGTCTGGTCTCGAACTCCTGAGCTCAAGCAATCCACCTGCCTTAGCCTCCCAAAGTGCTGGGATTACAGACATGAGCCACTCCACCCGGCCAGAACCCAGTTTCTTAACCACAAGTATAATAAGCACAGTACAGGTACATAGCTGTATTCTGAGACATTATGGGAAGCTGATTTTATTACTATGGGAAAGGGAGTGTGGTTTAATGGACAAAAAACAGGCTTTATTAGAGACAAACAGATTTGAGTCTGAGTCCTGCTGCTACCAAAGACTGTGTGCTCCCAGAGCAAATTAATGACCATTCCTTAGCTGCAGTGTCTGATCAGTAAATCAGAGACAACCATTTTTCCTCCCTGGGATAAATGTCAGGATGAGTGAGATGAGAAATGTGTTCCACCTAAGGCATGACATCAAACACAAATGCACAATTATGGGTGGCTGTTACTTAAGGACTAAGCACCCAACATCTGACTTGGCTGATTTAAAGGGCACCGCCTGCACATCTTAACTAGCTGGATGTAGGAATGATAAAGGTCCTTAGGTATCTAAACTACTAACAAAAGATTCATATTAAACAAAACCCTTTATTAATATCCAAGTTTTCAAAAGGGGCTAATTAGTGTGATAGTATACACATTACAAAAGCATTGATGTCACAGAGAAATACACACACAGGTCTTTTAAACAGTGGACTTTTCTGGTATTTTTAGTAGTACAACTGGATTTTATCCGCTTTCTCAAATGAGCTAAAAATGAAGAAATCATTCCTGTGATCCCAGACTCAGACACTAGATGGCGCAAAATTCTCACTTCAATTATGTTCTCTGGGTTCCTACTGCCACCATCAGACTGATTTGGGGCTATTCCCCAGCTGAAAGTTCAGAGGCTTGAGCTGCTTTGGATTTTTGACTGGTGCATTCTGGCATCTTCTGAAAGTAAACAGTCTTTAGATGAGGTTATCCAAGATGTCAGCCCCGCCCGGCCAACTCTTCCCATTCTACCCCAATAAATGAGAAAACATTGTGACCCAATGTGTCCTGGCCCTGGTGGGAGATACAAACAGACCCTTGGTTAAGACAGAAGCCACCCTGAACCCTAGAAATCTGCCCATCGTCCAGTCCTTCTTCCCTCGGCCTTCCTCCTGCCCACCAGAGGCTCCAAAGAAACTTGTGTGATGATTAAAATCAAGGAAAGTTGGATCTGGAAGAGAACATGAAGATGACTTGATCTCCCCTCGCTTTTCAGATAGCAAGACAGACGGAGGCCTAGAGAAAGAAAGTGTTATTCCAGGCAGCACAGCCCAGCAGACCAGCACTAGGACCAGAGTCCTGATTCCAGGTCATTTCCTCCATCCCTACTGTTCCTGTCATCCCACCTGGGAACTCCTTCCTGGAGTGCAAACCAAGATCATACCAGTGAATGGAAGAAAGCGAAAACGACCTAGGTTTCTGAGTTTCCATGAAGGTCTCTGTGGGACAGGATGCACCCTAACACCGGCAGCTACACCCAATTGGCAATGCCTCTTTCAACACAACATCACAAGGTACTGAACACAGATCAGCGGGGTTTCCCCACAGGCCCATTACCCAACAGGTGTTGCTCCTGAGTGTTCACTGCTGTGCACCGGGGCTTGCACAGCAAGTCCAAGCTGCCACACCTCTTCCTGCCAAGAGTGGGTTTTGCTGCCTGCAGCAGCTCAACTGCCCTTCTTTGCTTACTTCTGAGCATTTTGGATCTGTGCTTGGGCCTGAAGTGGATCCAGAACAAATCATGGGGGAGAAGAGAAGACATGAGGTCCAGTTTTCTTAACCAGTAGTTTATGAGCTTGGGTGAACAATTTCCCCTCTCTGAGGCCCAGTCTCCCCATCTGTAAAACAGCGGAATTAGATTAGAGCCTCCCCTCAGCCTCCTCTCTCCCTAATGCCTGTCACATGGCTATTTAGCTCTCATTACTATGAAAAGTCATTAATCATATGTAAATGAAGCTCTTCATGCAGTATATGTAGGCATCGTTTGCTTTCTGATCTATACTAATTTAACTATTAAAAGTATACGCTTTTAAGGGGGAGTGTTTCTTCCCCTTTTTTAAAAAACGTTTAATTATGAAATATTTCTGACCTATGAAAAGATATCAGGAACATGGGGAGGGTGGGCGTGGTGGCTCACACCTGTAATCCCAGCACTTTGGGAGGCCAGGGCGGGTGATCACTTAAGCCCAGGAATTCAAGCCCATCCTGGGCAACAAGGGAAGACCTTGTCTCTATAAAAACCGAAAAATTTGCCGGGTGTGGTGGCACACGCCTATTAGTCCCAGCTGCTACTTCAGAGACTGCAGCAGGAGAATTGCTTGAGCCCAGGAGGTGGAGGCTACAGTCAGCCAAGGTCGGCCACTGCGCTGCAGCCTGGGCATATACATCACACATATTTACCATTTCCCCATATTGTGTTTATTTTTTTGAACAGAGCAAGACACTGTCGATGATGTTAATGAACATGGCGAAGTGTTCGTTATGGTATCTAAGTAGTAGACATGTGAGTGTCTTCTGGACAATTCTTTTCAACTTTGCAGTTTGAATCTTCATAATAAAATATTGAAAGGAGAAAAAAGGTATTGTGAGTGATATCATGAACACTTAGGTAGCCCCCACTCAGCCTAAGAAATCAAATGATCTGAATTTGGATATTCAGTCTCCCAGTCATTTCTTGGTACTTTTGCTACAATATATAGTATTATTCTGCACAGTAAAATGCCATAGTTTTAAGAATTAAGGAATTTCTGAAGCATCACACTGTGTATTTTGTCTGCAGCTTATTGTTTTGCTCGGAATTTTAGTTGTGAGATTCATCCCCAAAATATATGAGATAAGGATTTATTCATTTTTATTGTGGTTTTGAGGTCTATTGTATGAACAAGTGATAGTGGATTGAACGATCTCATAGCTACTTTCTAGGTGTTTCCACTTTTCTTTCTTCATAAGCGGCACTGCTGTGGCCATTCTCTCCATGACTCCATGTCCCATGGTGTGTGGGAAAGGGGGCACAGCAGTGTTCAGGTGCTCTGTGGAGACACACGTAGCCTCTAGCACAGGTGACCCAGGTGTTCAAACTGTGTCCTCAGGAACCTGTGTTTTGCTGTCTCTTGGTTCTGTTTTCTTCTATGCTGGCCTCATTCTCAGTGGCCTCTGCACATGTGATGGCCCTTAGCAGCCTTGGGCTTTTATCCAGCCAGCTTGGCAGTCCCGGTGGACAGTTCCAGCAGTAGTCAGAGGACCCGATGGCGACCTGTGTTCTTCCTACACAAGTCAAATCAGATTTCTCACTGGGCAAACCCGGGTCATGCGCTCAGCCCAGTCGGTCTCATTAAAGGCAAATGGACCGAGAGTGGAGAAGAGCTGACTCCCTAACAGAAAACAGAGAAGTAATTTCCAAATGAAGGAGGACTGGATGCTGGGCAGGCAACAACAACATATGTCCAGCACCCGGCAGTCCTCATGTGGTCCCTTCACCACCACACGGGTCACCCTGCACGTGATTATGGTGCCATTTACATGTCTGTGGCCCCTGTTTGGCTGGAACCTCTCAAGGAGGGAGACCTCATCTTTTGTCTCATCTCCTCTGAGCAAATGCAGCTCAGCGCCCAATTTATAATAAATGACAGCGGGTGGAATCCATCCCTTGACCAAACACAGCCCGAAGAGGGGGAAGGGCAATTCAACCCTCTGTCTCTGAGGTTTTAGGTCCTCCCTCTGTGAACCCAGCCAGAAGGGTAAGATGAAGAAAATTTCCACTGCACCTCACCCTCTCTTTTTCTCTCGGAGTTACTGACCATCAGGACAAATGCACTGTCCAGTTCAGAAGTCCATATGTTCTCTTTATTGAACAGCTGCTCTTTATTGAACACCTACTATGTGCCACACATTTTTTTATATATGGCGGGGCAAGATTCATCTAGATAGGAATGTTTCCAACCTTCTAGCAATATGCTGAAAACAATTGTACACATTAATAGGGTGAATTTTATGCCATGTGATTTATATCTCAGTAAAGCTGTCACTTTTTAAATAAATACCAAGTCTTATATGGTATGATTTCATCTCTATAAAATCCAAAAATGGGCAAAGTAGTCTACAGTGATAGCGGTCAGAATAGCGGTTAGGTGAGAGGGTATTGACTCAGGAGCACAGGGAGCCCCTGGGGTGCTGGAAAAGTTGAGTATCTTCATCTGGTGAAGAGGACATGGAGATATCATGTGCAGAAATTCATTCAGCTATATATTTCAGACGTGTGTGCCTTAAAGCATGGAAGTTATACCTTAACAAAAAGTAATCCCAAATAGCGATGTCTTGTTAAGTAAAGAAACCAGTTCTAGAGCAGTACAGATTTTTAATGCTTTACCATTAAAATGTAATGGTTGCCATTAATTTTAATGGCAAAAGCGCACTTACTTTTGAATCAACCTAATAACTCAAGGTATTGAGTTCTAAACCTGGCTACCCCACTTACTAGCTGTGACTAGGAAGCGCTTTGTCCAAGTTACTGAATGGCTGTGTGCCTCAGTTTATAATGATTGAATGAGATAACCCTTGTAAAACCTTTAGAGCAGTGTCTGGCACATAGTAAATGCTCAATTTTAGTTATTTCTATTGTTACTGATATGGGCCAAGCACAGTGATCTCTGTGGATACAGAGACAAAAGACAGAGCCTTATTCTCATGTGGAATACAGCAGAAGCAAGCAGTCATGAGACAGACAGAGAAGCGCTTTGAGGACAAGAAGCAGTCAGAGTGTGGGCTTTCGTGGGAGGAGCTCCATAATTCGGCCTGTGGTTTGGGTTGAGGGATGCGGGGAACCTGCAAAGGCACCTAGAGTGACAGAACCAGGGACGTGTGACGGGTGGTTAAACTAATCAGGGCAGCTACAAGCAGAGTTTGCAGGAGACTGGAGGTCAGGAAGACAGAGCAATCAGAAAGCTCCTTCTCAGCCACACCCTAGAGCCAGGCTGCTCCTGAGGCCAAGGGGAGAGCCTAGGGATTTAGTGGGGAGGTGACACAGGCAGATTTGCTTTTGAGAAAGAGAATGCTGGTCATCCCTGGAGGATTCCTTGAATGGGAGCCAGGCTAGAGATAGGGAGGCCAGTTAGGAGGCTGTACCCATCCCTCAAGCATATACTGCAGTCTGTATAAAACATTGACCTGTTTCTGTATGTCTCCTCACAGCTGCGTCATGAGCACGATGAAGGCAGGAACCATACCTGTAAAGTCATTTCCTTAGTCTGGCAAAGGGTGTGTGCTTTCTGAATGTTGTTGAATGGATACTGAGTGCATGGACAGCGTTTCTGATCTCAGTTGAGATCAGAAGCACCATGGGGGCGTGGCGGGGGCGAGAGGGGTGGATGTGTCAAGGCCATCTTTGGCCTTGGGATGGATGTGTCAAGGCCAGAGGGATGGATGTGTCAAAACCCTAGGAGATGTAGAGGGAGGGGAAAGGAGAGAAACGGGAGACAACAGGTGACTCCTGAGTTTCTGGCTTAAGCAGTGAAGGGGCCAGCTGTGCCATTTACTTTGAGGGGCAACAACTTTGGTTTGGATACTAGTGATATTTCCAGGAGTGTGGGGGGACAGCAAGGTACCCAGATATTATTGGAAAAACAGATCAGTAGCTCAGAGGTATGGTCTGAGCTAGACATAGGGATTTAGTAATTTAGGAATAATTATTATCTAGGTGGCAAATTACATGAATGCATATACAAGAAAAAGTCTAGAAAATGACTGCATTGTTTGGCATCTATGTTGAAATAAAAAGTGATTTAATGCGTTCATTCATACCCATCCTTGTAATGAAAAGAATTTGAGATGGCACTCATCAATACACTCTTTATATTTCTTTTTAGACTATAGCTTCCAACTCCTTTATCTTTTCCCTCTAGATAGAAATAAATATACCTGGCACCATCAAATTTTAGCCCTACTCTCTAATTTTAGTCTTGGTAATCATCTAGCCTAGTGGTTCTCAAAGTGTAATCCCCGGACCAGCAGCATCAGAATTACCTGGAGCTTGTTAAAGTTGCAGATCATCTTGGGTCCCTCCCCAGACCTCCTGACTTGGAAACACTGGGACCTGCAATTGGTGTTTTCACAAGGTTTCAAGGGGACTCCAAGGCATGTTACTATGTGAGAACCACTAGTCTGGCCCAAGGCCATCATTTTGCAGATGAGGAGCATGAGATACAGAGAAATAAAAGATGTACTCACCTGACATCACACATTGGCCATGGCAGGATAAGACCCAGACATCTGAAGGCAGACTAAGATTGAGCTACACAGCCCAACAGAGGCAGCTATCTTCGTTGCAGTGGTGGCATCAGGAAGAAATTATGTCTTCAAGGGGTTGATTCTGCAAAGCCATCTCAAGTCACTCGGCTTCTTCAGTGTCTACTGAAAGCAGGGCCCTGTGTCAATCTCAAAAGGCATGGCCATTGCTGGAAACCATGAGGGCAGCATATTTTATCAAAAAATGTCTCACCCGTCAGAGGCCTTTGGTACGAGTTAGGGTCTCATCAGGAAATTAAGTAATTTAGTTAGGGAAATTTCGGCATGCAGAATTGTGACCCAGTGAGGCGCAGTTCACTACTCAAGCCACGGTGCTCATGGCTGCTGACTGGTCTCCTGGGCCTTTCCTCGGCTCTTCCTTTCCTTACCATTACTCCCCATTCGTTTTCCTCCTTCCTCTCTGATCATTCTCTCATGGGTTCCTTTCCTCCACATCTCCTTTAAATTATCTAAGCAATCTCATCCACTTCCTTAATTTAATAGTTAGCATGGATGAGTAATTCTGAAAGCAGGCCTGTCATACGGGCTCCAGACCTGGCCATCCCATGGGCTCTGTCTGTACAGGCAACATGAGCATAACTCACCTTCTCATATCCTCTCCCAGTCTGGGAGGGCCACTATGTTAGAGGCCTCTGCCTTCCTTACCCCACATGCATTCAGCAGCGTCTAACCTCGCACGTCTCTGACATCCATCTGCAACCCTCATCCTCAGGGCACATTGGACCCAGCCTAGATCACTATTTCCCAATGTCCACCTGCCCCTGTCTTGCTCTCCTCCAATCCTGCCAATGTGGCAGGCAGAAGCAGGGGCATTCTAAAACCCAGTTCTGACCATGGTTACTTCCCCCATCCCACTTTAACCCTTTCGTTCATTCCTCATAGTTCAGATCCAGACTCTCAGTGATGACACACACGGTCTTCAGGTCCTGGCTCCATCAGCCCTCCTACTCCATCTCCACCCTGCTGCCCACCTGTTTCCTCTATTCCAGCCTCAAGAACTGTGCTCAGCCTCTCAACTCTCCTGGCAACTTCATACCTAGCACCTTTTCCCTGGCTACCTGACACCCCTACTTATTTTTTAGAACTGGGTTCAAGTTTTACCATCTCTTTATGTAGTCACTTCAATAAAACAAATCAGGCTGGGCGCAATTTGTTTTCAAGTTTTACCATCTCTTTATGTAGTCACTTCATTAAAACAAATCAGGTGGCTCACGCCTGTAATGCCAGCACTTTGGGAGGCCAAGGCGGGTGGATCACAAAGTCAAGAGATCGAGACCGTCCTGGCCTACATGGTGAAACCCTGTTTCTACTAAAAAAATACAAAAATCAGCTGGGCATAGTGGCACATGCCTGTAGTCCCAGCTACTCAGGAGGCTGAAGCAAGCAAATCACTTGAACCCGGGAGGCAGAGGTTGCAGTGAGCCAAGATTGCACCACTGCACTCCAGCCTGGTGACAGAGCAAGACTCCATCTCAAAAAAATAATAATAATACAAAAATTAGTGGGGCATCGTGATGCACACCTCTAGTCCCAGCTAGTCTGGAGGCTGAGGCAGGAGAATCTCTTGAACCCAGGAGGTGGAGGTTGCAGTGAACCGAGATCCCACCACTGCACTCCAGCCTTGCAACAGAGCGAGTCTCCATCTTAAAATAAAAATTAAAAAAGATCATACACACCTGCCAATTATTGAGCTCACAAGGAAGGATAATTTCAAAATATTTAACCACTGGTAAAACATGGGCACCCACCCATCAGAACAAATGCAGGTCCTAGGGCAGGAGCAGAGTCTTATGGTCTCTGCTATACTAGAATATTAACCTATTAGGTGCTGGACTGTAAAGAGGTATAGCGGTCCAGACAGAGGACACGCAGGGGGCTCAGGGTAGCAGCTATTCACCAAATAGGACAAAAGTATTTCAATATTTTAACCTCTGGTATGATCCATGCATGATCACTGAAGCACATACGGTGTGCCAGATGCTGTGCTAAGCTAACCCCTCTTAACAAACTACCTCATTCAGTACTCACAACCATCGCTTATCACCACCATCATCTTCATCAATTATCCACACCATTGCCATTCTAAGTGACTTACCCAAGGCCACATGGTAAGTGGTATAGTAGTCTCCTCACCAAGGTGCTGACAGTCCTGCCTGAGAAATTTCACTGCAGCCTCTTATCCTGGTGCTGGATCTGCAGTTTAACCAATACGTTCAGTAATTTGTGTCTATTATTTGTTTAAAGGGCAGGGCAACGTGTTTCCTAAAGGTTCCCATTACTCATGGAAGCATTCCAAGGGACTTCTCCCAGGCCTTCAAAAACCTGTTCCAACCCCCCTAAACCAACCATGGCAGAGCTGACCACTCCTTCCTCTTGGTGCAATACACCCGGTTCTAATACCTATATTTCTTTATAACACCTACCACGTTACATGACTGTCATACCCACTGGGCTAGTCCTGTACATTTTAATTCACTGATACTTTGCAAAATGTCTATCAGCCCAAGAAATGTCTGTTGAATGAATGGACACTATATTGAATGAATGAACAAGACTGAGCTGTATTTGGTATAAGACTCTAACTGCCCCACCATGAGAAATATGTGAATTCCTAATATATTCCTTTTATTTTCACCACTTTAACTTATATTTATCAGACACTTGTCAATGTTTGCTTTTATAATATTAATGAGAATCTATTAAACCACCCCATAGTCAAAGATCGAACAATACACCTGCTAACAGTCCATCAAAGGAGGTCCCCAGCCCAAGAGTGAGACCATCTTGGTTTTAGAATTAAAAGAAAAAACAGCCTTAAAATTGTAAACTTACCTTAATAAAACACATCATAATTATAAAATTCTCAGAAAGCAAACCACTCTGGAAAAGTCATAACAAAGCTCAAGTGTTTATTAAGAATTAAAAATACTGTAAATAAGCCATACAGTTCATTTCACAGTAAACTAAACGAAACCTTTTTTTTTTTACTTTTTGGGGTTTTTTTCTTTTTTTCAATTTTTTTTTGGAAGGGCAAGACAGCCATTAAAGAACAATACAGCTCAAAGGGAAGGGAGATACAGCAAACAATTACAGAAACGCAGTACACACGCTCCTCACCAACAGACGGGGCTGCCCAGACAGCAAACCTCTTCATGGACATCATGTTAAAATAAAGGGACTTGGCCTACATTCTCCAGGGAGACACCCCATTCCACTGTGGGCAGCTCTCCTAATGCATTTGTTGAAAGAACCCAATGACACCCCTTTCTGGGATTTTAAACCTGTACATTCCTTGGTAACCTCCAGAGAGAGAACACAGGCTAGCCAGGGGGGACAGAGGGCGCCAGGACTCTGCTGGGTGCAGTGCTTCACATTCAGAACCGTCTGGATGCTTTGCATAGTTACCTCTGATATCACAAGATGCCTCAGGAACAGAAACGACAAGCACACCATGGGAGGGAGGCGGCCCTCAAGCAGTGGATTCCTTTCAAAGAAAGACCCAGGGGATTCTCCCCTCCTCATTCCAAGCTGACGGCTATGAGCTTTAACTGGTTCAAAGTGGAAGACAAGTGAGAGATATCTCATAAAAATCTCGGCCAGAAGTACAAAAAATAAAAAGTAAAATTAATTTTCCTTAGAGACAACTAGAAAGAAAAGTGTCCCCCAACCCATCTTTTTTTTTTAACTTGAAATCTGCCCGCCAGGCAGGATTTTTGAGGTTAATCTGCTTCTGTTAATCCTCAAATGAAGCCGTTATCGTTTTTCTCTGACTAGAGACATCCCTTGAAAAGCCACCTGTTATTCACAGGGGCTGCGCTTCAGGAAACCAACCAAACACAGAAGCAAATGACTTAAGAAACCAACAATATGGTAAACATTGTAAATAAATTATCTGGGCAGGAAAATGCCATGCCTTGGTGTTCAGGTAGTGACAACTGCTCTTTAAGAGGACACAAAGAATTGGGAGGTGGGGGACACATGGGAGAAAACCACATATTTTTTGGTCATGAGAAATTGGACTTTAAATCCACACCCTGCACACACAACTCATTTAGACCTTTTCGTGAATCTTCTCCACTTTCACAAACAACCTATCCAGATCATTCCTCAGGTCATCTAGCAAACCCTTGGCTGATTCCAGGTTGTTCTCGTTGGTTTCTATTTTGACCGAGTATGCAACCAAACTGTCCACGGCAGTCCTGAGCATTTTCAAGTCCGCCTCCACTTGGCTGACTGAGGCTTTCAGGTTGTCTAGAGAAGAAAGTCTGTCCAGGAAGTCCTGAGGAGGCTGACGGGCAGCCTGAGCTTGGTCCTGACTGAGCAGTGTGTGCACCTGCTCCTGCACCTTCTGGAGCGATTCCACGGTGCTGGGGAGCTCGCCCACACTCCTCTTCAGCTCCTCCACGTCACTGTAGAGCACCAGCTGCGCCTCGCCCAGGCTCCTCACTGTGCTGGCCAGGCCATCCTGGTCTGCCTCCGAGGACCCCAGGCCTTCCAGGTGCCCTTGCAGGGCGGCCAGGCGCTGCTCATGCTCCTGGCTCTTAGACAGGAGAGACTCCAGGCTCTCAGTCTGGCGCGCAGAAGCTGCCTGCACGGAGAGCACCCCATCCTCCACGTGTTGGAGCCTGGAGTCCAGTCCTTGACTCTTTTGCTGGAGCGCCTCAAATGCTTCAGAGTGTCTGAAGCCTCCGTCCTCCTTCGATCCATAGGAATTGGCCTTCAGGTGGCGGAGCTCTTCCTCCAGTCTCCGGATCTCCTCCGGGAGGCGGGAAACGGACTCTTCGGACCTGAGAAGCTTCTCTGTGAGGGCCTGCAGGGCAAGCCGCTCCGTGTCGGCTGCCTCCTTGAAAGCCTGCTGCTCCTGCTTGAGGCTCACCAGCTCGCGGACCTCCGTGTAGACGTCAGACTCCATAGTCTGCAGGGAGTTTCTCAGGGCCTGCATTTCCCACTCTCTGGACTTGGCTGAGGTCTGTATCTCCTTCACAGCTTCCTTCAAGGTTTTCAAATCCTGCTTGTGCCCCTCGGATTCTTCCAGGGAGGCGACCTTTGCCTTCACATCGTTGATCTCCTTCTGGCTTCTCTTCTGGACTTCCGTGAAGATGGCGATGTTGTCATTGATGGATTTGGTGAGCTCTGTCAGCCGCTCTTCCACCGTGTTCTCCAGGGACGTGAAGTCCCGCTCCCGGGCGTCCTTTACCACATGGATCCCATCTGAGAGGTCTTTGAGGATCTCATTCTGGAGTTTCTGCAGAACTTCGCTGATCCGGCTGACCTCACTCTCCCCTTGCTTCACAGCTTTCTCTGTGAGGTCTTGTTTATGCTGGGAGCTTCTCAAGATGGACTCAAAAGTTCCAAATGTGGCTTGCAAAGACTGCACCTGTAATCAAAATCCAGATGTTAACTGCTGACAAGAGCTGATGAATTTCATATGATACAAATTTTTTTGTCTGCCCAGACTCCAGGTCCTGTTTTTTTCCAGAATGGCATGATTTTCCTTCGGAGAAACATCCTTCCACACATAGTCCATATGGTTTTGGGGACCAATCCTAGGTCCCCTCCGAGTGCTCCAGGGAGGACTAATAACTTATAACCCAGGTCTGACTAATCGGCTCTTTCCACCTACCCACCTCCCCGGAGCCACTGTAATTAGCCCAGGGGTGGGCATGTGGCCTCACAAAATTCTAGGACTTCTGTTAAAACCACTGGGAAAGAAAGCCTCTTTTCCCACTGGGATTGCTGGGTACAGGATGAGGTAAGCCTGGAGCTGCTCAGAACAGCACAAGGGGCACTAGTCTAACAAGCCATCAGAGGGAAGCTGAACTGAGACATGGCAGGATCAAGTTTTGAGGACATCATGTGAATCCCTGGATACAGCTGTATCTCAAGGAATCTACTCTTGAACTTTCTAGTTTGAGCCAAACAACTCTCTCTCTTTAAGCCACCCTGGGCTGGGCTTCTGGCTCTTGCAATTTAAAGAGCCTCACAAGGGTCCAGGTCTCTGCTCACCACTTCTAGCTACCTGGCTCTGAACAAGCCACTGTCCTCCCTGGATCTCTGTGTCCTTACCTGCAAAATGTGAGTGTGGACCAGATGATTCCTTAGCATTCTCTAGCTTTGTGAAAGTACTGTGATCTCATTTGCCAAGACATATTCATTGTAAATCAATGCTACCCTAAATAAAGTCTGACCCAAGAACCACCCAGGAAAGCCAGTTCAATATACTGAGGGGCTGGACCGCACAAAGATTAATAACCTGGTAAGTTTTAGCCTGATGTGCCACATGGTGCCACCTTTAATGCTTTGTTCCCCCCAAAAAAAAGGGGGGGGTGGGTGTCGGGGGAAGACAGAAAACAAGAACCTGACTCTATCAAGTCCCTGGGTCTAAAATCATCAATTCACAGAAAAATGCAGGAGAGACAGATATCATGAGGATGCAATCAGCCAATCCCACAATGTAGAAAATTCTACAGGACAAAGAATCAGCATCTTCAACAACTAAGTGGCACTTTAAAAGACAGAAAGACAGGAAACTTACAAACAAAATTTAAGAGATTTTTTGATCAAATATAATGTGTGGCTCATATAGAGATCCCGATTTGAATAAACCAACTGTTAACAAGATATCTTTGAGCCGGGCCTGGTGGTGTCCACCTGTAGTCCCAGCTACTTGGGTGGCTCAGACGAGAGGTTCCCTTGAGCCCAGGAATTCAAGTTCAGCCTGGGCAACAGAGTGAGGTTCTGTCTCTAAAACAACAAAAAATTTTAAAATAAATTAATTTTTAAAAACTTTTAAAATAATTAAGGAAATATGATTACAGAATGGGTGTCAGATGATATTCAAGAATTACTATACACCTTGTTAGGTATGATATGCTGTATTTTATTAAAAGAAACAGGGAAAGGAGTAGAAAGGGAAGGAAAGGAACCCTTATCAGTTAGAAATAAATCATAAAATGCTTTGGGTAAACTAAGTATGCCAGCCAGGGATTCATTTTAAAACTAATTCCTAATTCCCTATCCCCTGGATCTGTCAGGACAACACAGGCTCTTCAGAGGCTCTAGAGCTGAACTGCCAACATTTCCTGAAGCCCTGGACCCACTTCTGCCTGGTGAATCTTCTGGCTTCAGGACAGGACAGCCTCTCTGCCTGCGCTATGGCCATTCAACACCAATGGTACCTGGATAACAATGGAGACCAGGTGAGGCACCCACAGGGCAAGAGAGTGGTTCAGAGTCAACTTCTAACTTTAGCCAAAAAAATGGCAGAGTAGAGAGAGGGGTGCTGATGGAATGAAACAAGAATGGCAAAACATCAGTAAGTCTTGAAACTGGTGTTCATTATATTGTTCTTTGTTTACACTTTAACACTGCTATGATAAGAAGTTAAAAAATAAAACAGCACACACTCTGGAGCCAGACTGCCTAGGTTCAAATCCTAGCTTCGATGCTTCCCAGCAGTGTGATCTTGGGGAAATTATTTAGTCTATCTGCTCCTTGGTTTCCTTAGCTGAAGGATGGGAAAACAGTACCTGACTCATACGATTGTCTGTAGGAGGATTAAGTGAATTATTAATATATCAAGTACTTAAAATGTGCCCAGCATACAGTGAATGCTCAATACATGGCAGCTATCATCATTGTGATTATGTCCCATTTCTTCTGAAGTACCTGGTGAGTCTGCAGATTCCCAGCCCAATACTGGGAATCCTGACCATCCTCAACCCAGTGCCAAATGGCAGGAGGATAAACTGAAATGGGATGTGACAGCACATCTAGGCTCTCACACCAGCCCCACCAGTAACCAGGTCTGTAAGCACGAAGAGTCACACTCACTTTCCAAGTCCTGGCTCCTTATCTAGTAGCAAACAGGTCTCTAAAGTCCGTTCTAGCTCCACCTGTCTGTTTTAAGACAGCTTAGAATAAGGTTCTGAGGGGCTCCAGAATACTAGACAAATTCCCTGCCCAACCAAAGGCAACCTGAGTCCTAAAGGACACTCTGTGAAGGTACTAAAGAGAGCCCATCTCTGAAACTAGGTTATTAAATCACAGTGTCTGCCTGTTCTAAGCATAGCACTCAGAACAGAGGTGTGAGCAGGTGACCATGGTATCTTCAACATTGCAGGCTTTCATACAGTGTTTTCTGAAGGAATCACAGAATGAAGGGATTCAAGCAAAGCCTGATGAGCTGGTACATGTCTCTGATCCCTGTCAACCTTTACCCGAGCTGGCTCTTCACAAATGGTTAGGAAGGAGATTAGATCAGAAATTATACCCAACCCCTGATACTATAAAAAGAACACGGTTTTCCCCTACAGAACGTGCTAAGAGTTGTATATCATAATGTTTATCTAAAACAAACTTCAGAGATTTTTCAGTCAAATATAATGTGTGGATCTTATAGAGACCCTGATTCTATAACTCATTATAATAACTCATTATAATCAATATGCATTGGAAATATCTGTTCCCCCACCATATGTGGGATACCCACTAAGTGGCAGACACCAGTCAAGATGCCAGAGATGAAATAATGGCTAGGATCCTTGCCCTCAAGGAGGTTACAGCCTAGGGTGGGAGGACTGGGTGTTAGCAGTGGTTGACATTCAACAGGACACTTGCGATGTCCAATAACTGTATGAAGGACTTGAGACACATAATTTCATTACACCCTCATCATCATCTCATGAGTTGGTGGCTCCTAACGATCTCCATTTTATAAATGAGGGACCTGGCAAGTGGTAGGCTCAAACATCAAAATCCCAAAATGCTTGATTTCAGAACCTGAGCTCTTAACCACTATGTGATATGCCCAGGCAGGGGCACTGACTTCAGAGTGCACTGAATGGCTGGAAGAGAGGCTGCCAACTCCTGAAACCCTGACTCCTTATGCAGAGAATCTAGATGAGAAAACAAAGAATATGATTGGGGAACTTACTCTTCCACACGTAAGTCCTCCACCAGGCCTAAGCCTTACTCCTACCATTGCTTTATATCACGCTGGATCTGCCAGGGCAACACAGGCTCCTCAGAGGGCCTAGAGCTGAACTGCCAACACTTTTTGAAGCCCAGGACCCACTTGTTCCTGCTGAACCCTCTGAGTAAGGCTAGGCCAGCCTCTCTGCCTGTGCAACAGTCATTCAGAAGATCTGAGCCATTCTCCAATAGTAAGGACATCTGGAGAACAAGAGACAGGTGGGCACCCAACTCCAGCTACACCACTTATGGTCTATATGTGACCTTGAACGAGTGACATAGCCAGTCCTCAGCTGCCTCATCTGCAAAATGGTGCTACTAAATGGTACCCACCTCAGAGGGTGGCTGGGAGAACAGATATCATGACTATAAAGCATTTAATAGCATGCCTGGCCCACAGTGAATACCAATTATGAATAATACTATAAGTACACTTCCCTGCTAAGAAACAAACTCCACCCCCCACCAAGTCAAAAAGAATTATAAAGGGGTTCAAACTTAGGCTGTAAGAGAACCAATCACAACTTGTTCCTCAGTGCAAAATAACTTATTTACTGGCCACCCTAAAGATGCAGACAGGGTGACCAAATTCTGTGGCAAACTCTAACACTGTTTTGGCCAAGTTCTGGGTCTCAAGTCAATGGAACGTTTACTGAGCACCTACTATGTACTCAGCTAAACAGTGGAGTGGTTAAGAGTGTCCTAGCAGTTAGACAACAGTTTGGATCGTAGCCCAGCCACTTATTAGCTATATAACCACTCGGTTACTTAGCCTCTCACTTTTCTCATCTGCAACAGAGGGCTGATAATACTACTTATCTCTTGGGGTTGTTGTGAGAGTCAGAGGATGATGCATTTCAAATGCTTTGCATAGTGCCTGGCACATAAGTGCACCGTAAATATGAGATTAAATTATAGTTTTATTACACTACTAAATTTAAAGAACAGTGGTCAGTCAGGTGCTGTGGCTCCTATCTGTAATCCCAGCACTTTGAGAGGCCGAGGCAGGAGGATCGCTTAAGCCCAGGAATTTGAGACCAGCCTGAGCAACACAGCAAGACCCTGTCTATACCAAAAATTTTAACAATAAATAGTTGGACATGCTGGTGCACACCTATAGTCCCAGCTATTTGTGAGGCTGAGGCAAGAGGAATACTTGAGGCCAGAAGTTCAAGGCTGCAGTGAGCTATGATCGCACCACTGCACTCCAGCCTGGTGACAGAGCAAGACCCTATCTCTACAAAAAAATACGAAATTAAAAAAAAAAAAAAAGACAAGTGGTCACTATTACAATGATTTTAGAGCCATGAGGATTCTTAAAAGTCTGGATGGAGCTCTCTTCTCATTGTGTGGATGGGAAAACTGAGCCCCAAAGAAGAAAGTGATTTATACACATAGCTGTGATGGAGAAGGAGTGAGAACCAAAAAGGAGGGACTAAGGGAGGGGCAGGGAAAAGCAGAATTAACCTGGATTCCCTATTTTGGCCTCAATTTCCAACCTCCCCTCTCTCACAATTTCCTAAATGTGACTCTGCCATGAGTAGGGTGGCCACCTCCTCTCCCTCACACATGCTCAAAATAGTGCCCCTGCCAGGATGTTCATCACATTCCTTTTCTGAACATTTATCGATCATAAACTAGATGGCTGGCACTACCCTGGCCACCAGGATACAGGCGAAATTCCACACCCTCCCTCTTACTGAACTTTCACTGGAGTTAACCTCCACTGACACCTTATGTGCTGCACAAATGATTAGAGTCTTTGCTCCTCCATACGCTCCCACAAAGCCTACACAGAGCCATGCAACTATCAGACTTTAATAAATATTATGATTGATTAGCAAGTAGGTGGATGAAAGAGAAGAAATAGAGGCTAGTGATTATACTCCAGCAGTATGTATATTTTTTAAGAATGGTTTGACATTCAGATAGGCAAAGCAGCACTGCCTACTTAATTCCCTTAGAAAAGTCACCTCCCTAGGCCTACAGCATTTAGCAGGCTCTGACTCATTCCAGTTGCTCCACCACTTTTTTTTTTTTTTTTGGAGACAGACTCTCGCTCTGTCGCCCAGGCTGGAGTGCACTGGTGCTATCTCCACTCACTGCAACCTCCACCTCCCAGGTTCAAGCAATTCTCCTGCCTCCGCCTCCTGAGTCTGGGACTCCAGGCATAGGCCACCACACCTGGCTAATTTCCGTATTTTTAGTAGAGATGGGGTTTCACCATGTTGGCCAGGCTGGTCTCAAACTCCTGACCTCAGATAATCGGCCTGCCTTGGCCTCCCAAACTGCTGAGATTACAGGCATGAGCCACCACACCCAGCATGCTCTGCCAGTTTTAAGAGGAAATTTCTAGTCCCGCACACTCAACAAAAGTAGAAACTTGGCAGGACAGACAGTATGCTGGGACAAGGAGGCACAGGCTCAGGAATCAGAAGTGGCGGGATTTTTTGTTTCAGTCTTGCATGCAACTTTCATTGAGCAATGACATCACAGAGGGTGAATGAGATCAAAGGGGCCATACTTGGTCTGGAAAAAAAACCACAGAAGGGTAGAAGCTAAGGACATTCGCTTTGAGAGTTGGGTCCATCCATACCTGAAATGGACCCCTGTGGACCCTGAACGAACAGGGCAGTGGCACATTCTCATGTGTCTGCCACTCACCAGCTGGGAACTTTGTCAACTCACTCCTCTCTCTAAACCTCAATATTCTGGTCTGGAAAGTGCAATCAAAACAGTTAGCCTCCCTCCCTCCCAGGGTGGCTATAAGAAATATATACTATGTGAGTAAGCACTCTAAACACCATATAAATGTGGCTATCGGAATTATTCACCAGTATGATCTAGCATTTTTGGCCTTTCCCTTACCCTAAAGCTGAAGTAGGGCTGGGCTCGGTGGCTCACGCCTGTAATCCCAGCACTTTGGAAGGCCCAGGCGAGCGGATCGCTTGAGCTAAGGAGTTCCACTCCAGCCTGGGCGACAGAGTGCGACCCCCTCTCAAAAAAAAAAAAAAAAAAAAAAAAGCTATAGTAGGACTACTTTAAAGGCCCACCTGGGCAGGCCAGTCCAATACAGGACAAGGGACCTAAAGATAGAATTTCGTTTGAACCTGCAAATGCATCAGAATGCCAGCTCCAAGTCTATTAAAAATCCACTCAGATGTCTCCCACTGGAAGAGCTGAGGTGGGGCCTTGCCTGAGGCTTCCAGGGATGCGCTGGCTTCCCTTCCAACCTCCTTTTCAGACAACTCTGCCCATTCAGCGGTTCCTAATCCAAAAAGAATGGGCTCCCCGATGCCTGCCGGCTTCCTTACAGCTCACCGCTAATGCCCTGTGACAGGCCCTTGGCCCACCCTGCCAGGCCGGCCTGGCCATCCTCGCAGCGGCCCCATCCCTCGGGGCCGATTTCTCAGCAGCCATTAACAAAGGGGGTCTGGGGACTGCCTCGGAATGAGGGGACCGCATAAAGGGGGGTGTCCAGGCCAGGACCCGCCAAGGAGGAGCGGCCGGCTCCTGCCTCGGGGCCTGAGCAGGCAGGAATAGGAACTGGCCGGAGAGCACGAGGGGACCCGGCCGTGGGTCCGGAGGCCGCAGTCGGTGGGGACAGTTGGGGGGATCGGGGGTACTCACCTTCTGTTCGACGCCCTGCAAGCCCTGGCCCAGCTCCTCCCTCTGCCGGGAGAAGTCCTGGTGGCTGCGCCGGACCTGCTGGACCTCCTCCAGGACGTGGTGGACGCACCAGCCCGAGAAGGTGGCCGCCGCCACCAGGGCGAGGTAGAAGAGAAAGTTGAGCGCCCTGCCGAGCCTGCGCGAGCAGGACGCCGAGGACGAGGCGGCGGCAGCGGCGGCGGAGGACTTTCCGCCGCCGCCGCCACCGCCGCGGTGGCTGCCCTTGCCGTGCGCCTGGTTCTGCGGGTGCTGCTGCGGATGCGGCGCGGGAGGCGGCGGCTGCTGCTGCTGCGGCGCCGGCGGCGGCTTCTTCGCCACGTCATCCACGCCGCCCGACGGGTGGGCACCCTTCTCCGAGGGACTCGCGGCGCCGTGGCCGCCCTTGGAGCCCCTTTGTTTCGCCGAGGGCATGGCGGGCGCGGCGGCGGCTCGGGCCGCGGGCTGGGAAGCGAGCGAGCGCAGCGCGCGGCCCGGGAAACTTGCTGGGGCTCCCTCGGGACTGGGCGAGCTGCACGCGGGCGCTGCTGGCGTCGGAGCGGCCGAGAGGACGCGCGGCCGGGAAGGAGGCCGGGCCGAGGAGGAGGGAGGAGGGGGCCTGCCTCCGCCGCGGCGCCGACCCCGCCTCCCGGGAAGGGAGGCCGAGCGAGCCGAGCCGGGAAAGCCTGCCACGCACGCCGGCCCGGCGGCCCCTCCTCCCCGCCGCCACGACCCCGGAGAGGGAGGGCCGGGCGGGGTCTACGGGGGCCGGGAAGCCGGCGCGGGGGCGGTCGGGCGCGGGGCGGGGGCTCGGCGGGGTCTACGGAGGCCGCAGCGGGCGCCGTTGTGGCCGCGAGGGGAGGTGAGGGGAGGCGGCTGAGGTGTGGCTGGCGGCCGGGCGGGTTCCTCGGAGGCCGGGGACGAAGGGCCGAGTCGACCCGAGCCGGGGCGGGCGGCCGAACCGGGTCGATAGGGGCCGAAATTGAGCGGCCCCGCGGGATCTGAGGGACGGAAGCCGGGGTGACCCTACACCGCGGGCCAAGCGCGACTCCCTCCCTCCTCGACCTGTGCGGAGAGGAAAGAAATGAAGGCGGGCGCCCAAGGAGCCCCGGCCACGGGAGTAGGAGTCGGGGTGGAAACGGATCCCCCTTCCTTTCTGCTGGGAATTGGGGGAATCCCCCCGCTTTCGCCCTCCCAGCCCGCCACGGGGTTGGGCTTTGTCCCTTGTCTTGGGTTTGAAGGCGGAGGCACAAAGGGCTGCCCACAAACCAGCCAGCTTCGGAGGCATACATTTGATGCGAGTTAGCAAAGATTCTCGACTGCGGTGAGTCTGTGGGGACGCTTTCACTGAGCGTCCCCATTAGCCAAGTTAGCCTGCTGTGGACAGCCCTTTACTTTTTACCCCCCGAAACCCCTTCTGCTCTGTTTTCTCTTTGGGGGTCATGAAGTTAGTCCACGGCCCCTGCTCAGGACAGGCTCTGGGATGGGTGCTGGGGAGCCAGCAGCAGCTGCGCGGAAAGGGGCAGATCAGGCTTGTCACCCCTACTTTTGTAAAAGGAAATCTAGTATTGCCAGGTGTCCTGGGCTGTGTGCTTAGCGACTCACATATGTTCTGAAGCCCTCACAAAAGCCCTGTGAGGTAGAAATTATTTTATCTATTTTGTAGGAAGGAAATTGAGGCTGAGCCAGCCGGCTTCGGATTGGCCCAAGGTCACATACAGCCGTCACTCGAACCTCTCTCAGTCTGCTTCTTTCCGGAGTCTGTGCAGCTTAATCACTTCAGAATGGGAAGGGAACTGGGCCCAGGGAAGTTAAGCAACTTGCCCACTCACTCTGGCTACCTGGTGTCGGGGCAGGGACAGAACTCACTCAATTCCACTGTTTTCCTGTTTCTGGTGAGTGGTGTGTGCCTGGCACTGTGTGCGGTAGGAATGCTGTTTCTTTTGTCTGTAACCTCCTCCCAATTCTGTTAACAAAAACAAAAACCAAGCCCTGTCCTTAAAGCCTATAGGGTTCAAATGCCACCTCTTTGATGATACTTTCCCTGTAAGAGCACTTGATACCTCTCATGAGACTTAGCAAGTAATTGTAATAGGAGGCATATATGTTGTTAGTTTAATATAGCAAACCTTTGTTGAGGGCCCACTATGTGCCACGTATGTCTGTAAGCTACTCTCTCTTCCTTGAGTACTGGAAGCAACCATATTTCTCTTTTCTTTCTCACTTTATGAGGTGCTGCTAAAAGCATCTAGTGAATGAATGAACGCTTGTGTGTCTGCCCTCTAGAAGTCTGCATTACACTTGGAGAAATATACCGAAACCTGTTAATGGCTAACTTAGGTAAATTGAGAATATAAATGTAAGGAGATTTGGAAGGCAAACCAGTGGGCGGTACATGGGCAGTCTTTGGGGGCAGAAAGACCTTGAGTAATGCCTTGAAGAATGATTTGCATATGACAAGAGCAGGGAGGATATTTCTGTGGAGGAAATGGGGTGAGCCCAGGACACCTGTTGGACATGAGGGTATGTTCTTCATGTAAAGAAGGGAGAAACGAACTGGGTGGAGTGAGTCCAGGTTGTAGAAAGCTGTAGAAGCCAAGCTGGCAGACAGAAGAGTCACTATTAGTGTGGGAGGCTAAAGTAAATTATAGCAGGTTCTGGACTGGTGATAACCATCTGCCCCAGACAGAGGAACATCCCCACTTTAGCTAAATACCAGGAGCCGTTGTAGGAGCCTCGTGGTTCAACAGGGCACAGGTCTCTGACCTGTGGGGTGGGAAGACCGCAGAGGAAATCAGAAGACTCATTCATCACAAGAACCTTGTTTAAAAACTATTCAGCTAAGTTCGGGTTGTGTTGTTAAAATCTCTAGTGCACAAAAAGAGGCCATCCCCATTCAAGCAGTTCTCCATGTTAAGGACAGAGGCATTGGTGCTTCAATTTGTAAAGCAGCTTGCTGCCTAGATCTGACCTTGGAGGCAGAAGCTTTACTCCTTTAGTGCTATCACCAAAGTGTGTGACCTTGAAAAGTATCCCTAACCTCCTCTCTAGATTTCAGGGTCACCCCTTCTGTAAGGTGCATCTTTAAGGAGATTTCTTATTATTAATCTGTTTCTTAGAGAAATAGGCATCTGATCATTGTCAAAAATAATTCAATGATAATTTAAATTTTTAAAAATTGATCCAGGCTAAGTACAGTGGTTCATGCCTGTAATCCCAGCACTTTGGGAGGCCAAGGCAGGAAGATCACTTGAGGCCAGGAAGTCAAGGCCAGCCAGGATAGCAGCAAGACCCCAACTCCACCAAAAATCAGAATCAAAATTAGCTGGATGTGATGGCACTCAGGAGGTTGAGATAGGAGGATCACTTGAGCCCAGGAGTTCAAGGTTATAGTGAGCTATGATGAAACCACTGTACTCTGATCTGGGCAACAGACCAAGACCCCATCTCAGAAAAAGCAAAGAGAAGAAAGAAAAGAAAAGAAAACCACCCACACTGTAAGCCAGATATGAGAAGGGAAGGTTTCTCCATTTTTGCCTCTGCTGAGCACTGAATAAATAGGGGGTAGGAAGAGGGGACTGTTCATATTTTCAGCATTTCCCTCTTATTCTTTTCCTCTGGGAGATAGTGCATATAATGGTTAAGACATAGGCTGTAGAATAGACTGACTTGGGTTCAAATTCAGCTCCATGACTGACTTTGGAGTGTGACCTTTCTGAACTTCAGTATCTTCAGCTATAAGACAAGAGTAATAGCTACCTCACTGGATCAGGTGTGGTGGCTCACACCTATAATTCCTGGACTTGGGGAGGCCAAGGCTGGTGGATTGCTTGAGCCCAGGAGTTCAAAACCAGCCTTGGCAACATGGCGAAACCCTGTCCCTACAAAAAATTTTTTAAAAAATTATCCAGGCCTGGTGGAGCGCAACTGTAGTCCCAGCTACTTGGGGAGCTGAGGCGAGAGGATCACTTGGGCCCAGAAAGTCAAGGCTGCAGTGAGTCCTGTTCACCGTTGCACTCCAGCACAGGTGACAGAGAAAGACCCTGTCTGAAATAAATAAATAAATAAGTGCCTCACTGTTATGAGGATTAGACGAGAGACATCACATGATGCTGGGCATATGGCAACACTCAGTGAATATTGGACAGCTGATATAATTTGCAGAGCCACTATACAGCTTCACAGAGCTTCTATGTCCAGATTTCAATGATTTTCTTTCATCATTATTTCTTGGGACTCCCAGGACCATATGTGGCTTACAAACCACAGGCTAGGATGTGCTTAACGTTAAAAACAGGCAGTGTGTTTCTCTGAAGTGTGGCTCCACCATGGTGCTCGGTTACACCCAGAGGAGGAGGCTGGTGGGCAGTCATGGAAGCCCATCTTCCAGGGCAAGAAGGGACCAGCGGCTCTTCTTGGAGACTTCCATTCTCCTACTCCAGTTTCTGAACACAGTAGGCATCTAGGGGAGTTTCTCTTCTTTTTTTCTCCTTGTTTCCTTTTCCTTGCTAAAGTGTGTTGGATGGTCAGGAATGTGGGTGGAAAAGAGGGGGGAGCTGGAGACATCTCTTCCTTTCATCCAGCTTATGTAAAAATGCCTCTGAACTCCCTCGCACCACATGAACCATAAATTATAAGGTTGAGCTTTGTAAGCCTGCAACCCTCTTGGCTTTCTGCATGTTGATTAGAATGCCTAAATAGAAAGCCTCCATTAATGTTGATTGCCCCTTCTGTGTTCGAGGTTGGCAAGGCCTCCAGTGGCCAAGGAACAAGCCTGGATGCCCTGCAAACAGTATGTGTTAGGAATGGGGGGCATTCTTTTTCGTTTGGCTCTGGAGTACTAGGACCACCTTTCCCAGCCTCAGGGGCGCACATCCTCAGGAGCTGCCTACCTCCAGATGTTGTACCTCCATGCAGAAGAGGAAGGGCCCAGCTGGGGCACCTCTTGGTTGAGGAATGGGTATGTGACATTGTCATGTGGGCACAATTTGATACTACTTTAAAAATAGGCCAAGCACAGTGGCTCACGCCTGTAATTCTAGCATTTTGGGAGGCCGAGAGGGGCAGATCACCTGAGGTCAGGAGTTCAAAATCGGTATGGCCAACATGGAGAAACCCCACCTCTACTAATAATACAAAAATTAGCTGGGTGTGGTAGCAAACACCTGTAATTCTAGCTACTCAGGAGGCTGAGGCAGGAGAGTCACTTGAATCTGGGAGGCAGAGGTTGCAGTGAGCTGAGATCACACAGCACTCCAGCCTGGGTGACGGAGTAAGACTCTGTCTCAATCAATCAACCAGTAAATGAATACATAAACACCTTTCTGCTTGTTTTTGCAGTCCTAAGATGCATGCTCAGTAGTATCCCTGGCCTCCTAATGTGAACTTGAAGGATGGATAAGACCCAGAGATGGCATGGGGGACAGGAGGTAAGGAAGGCCTACGGTTCAGATTACTCGTGAACATAAAATGGTTTTACATTTTGATGCCACTTCATTAAATTGACTGTGTGTTATGAGCTGACTTTACACCCTCCTTTAAATTCTGGCTAACTCATCCGTATCCTCAGATGGTATCAGTTGATAATGCCCATGAAAATATTTTGTAAACTACAAGGTGCTAAACAATTGTTTGCTTATATCCCTCTCTGTGGGATACAATTGTTTGCTTATATCACCTCTGTTTGGTGCTATGCACAAAGCTGTGAAGTCTCAACAAGAATGGTGGTGACTACAATGAGCACAAAATAAAGTCTTTTTGTTGTTGTTGTTTTTCTTTTTGAGATGGGATCTTGCTTTGTCGCCCAGGCTAGAGTGCAGTGGCACTCAATCTCGGCTCACTGCAACCTCAACCTGAGTTCAAGCGATTCTCCTGCCTCAGCCTCCCGAGCAGCTGAGATTATAGGCCTGTGCCACCACTCCTGGCTAATTTTTTTGTATTTTTAAAAGAGATGGGGTTTCACCATGTTGGCCAGGCTGGTCTTGAACTCCTGGCCTCATGTGATCCTCCCGCATCAGCCTTCCAAAGTGCTGGCATTACACACCACTGCACTTGGCACAAAATAAAAGCCTAATAAAATAATATTAAAATTCATAGCTAAATTTTGTTGGGTCTTATGTGTGGTCATTGTACTAAGCACTCTGCATATTTTTTAAATTTATTTTTTATTTCCCTAGGCTTTTGGGTAACAGATGGTGTTTGGTTACATGAATAAGTTCTTTAGTGGTGATTTCTGAGATTGAGGTGCACTCATCATATCTTTTAAACTTCGAAACAACCCTGTGAAGGACTTACTCTTCTCCCCATTTTACAGATGATAAAACAGAAGAGAAGCATAGAACAGTTGAGAAACCTGTCCTAGTTCCCACAGCTAATAAGTGATGGAACCAGGATTTGAACCCAGGTGGACTGACTACAGAGCCTGAGCTCTTAGGCACCGTTTAGCTGCTTAAAATCCTAGCAGGCCCAGCCAGCGCTGAAATGGGTAAATAATGGTCACTGGAAAAATCTTCACACCCAGAGCTGGAATGGAAATTAAACAGCTCAGTCCATGGTGCCTTAGCAGTCACTGAAGCTCATTCATTTTCAAGTTAATGAGTTAGAATTTTCACTCACCAACCAAAATTTCACTGGCCAAAGGGATCTGGAGCATCCTCCAGCTGGCATGAGTGATGTTATATTTGGTGGTCTGGAGGGTGAGTGACTCTTAGTGTTCTCTCTGGAGGTAGGGAAGCCTTCATGTGCACAAGTTTTACTCCTATGGAAAAGAGGGACCTTGTTAAGATTGAGTGGCAGCCATCAATATAACCCTTGACGGTCAGTGGTAAAGCCCTTGCAGCTGAGAGTTGGTTGGAACCCAAGTCTAAGGAAGCTAAGACCAGGGCTTCTATGAGCTTGGCATCGTTATAGGGTTATAGTCTGTAGAATCAGGGAGAACTAGTTCAAATCTTGGCTCTTGCCACTTACGTGACCTTCAGCAAAATACTTCACTTTAGTGAGTCCCAGTTTTATGGAAAATAACCATAGTACCTACTTTACAGACACAATATGAGCATAAAATTGATTTTCACCTCCGCATCTGCTCACAGTCTTCCACATCCCAGCACATGCCAGTTCCATCTGTTCAGTTGCTCAGGAATCATCCTTGATTTGTTTGTTTCTCTCACTCCTGTTCCATATTCAATGCAGTATGTTAGCAAATCCTGCTGGCTTTATCTTCAAAATAGATTGAGCATCTCACACTTCTCATGACCTCCACAGCTACTGCACTGATCCCTGCCACCAGCAACTCACGCTTGGGTTATGGAAATATGCTCAAGACTGGCCTCTCTGCTTAAGTACTTGTCACCCTGTCTTGTGTTTTCAGCACAAAAGCCAGAGTGACTCCATTAAAATATAAGTCAGATTGTGTTACACTTCTTTCCAAAATCCTCTGATGACTTTCCCAGTCAGTGAGAGTAAGGGCCAGAGTTTTTACAATGACCTGGTCCCCATGTTCTGCCCCGTGCTGCGTCTCTGATCTCATCCACTGTTACTCCCAGCTTTCATCTAGCCACACCAGCCTCCTTTTTGTTCCTCACAAGCCATGTATGTCGCTACCTGGGGACCTTTATAATTTTCTTCCTGGCCTTTGCCCCACTAGTATCCACGTGGGGCCTCCTTCCCTTCCTCAATTCAAATGTCACCTTGAGATGAGCCTTCTTTTTTTTTTTTTTTTTCGAGATGGAGTCTCGCTCTGTCACCAGGCTGGAGTGCAGTGGCGTAATCTCGGCTCACTGCAACCTCCACCTCCTGGGTTCCTGGGTTCAAGCGATTCTTCCGCCTCAGCCTCCCGAGTAGCTGGGACCACAGGCGCGTGCCATCACACCCGGCTAATTTTTTTTTGTATTTTTAGTACAGATGGGGTTTCACCATGTTGGCTAAGATGGTCTCGATCTCTTGACCTTGTGATCCGCCCGCCTCGGCCTCCCAAAGTGCTGGGATTACAGGCATGAGCCACCGCGCCTGGCTGAGATGAGCCTTCTTTAACCATTCTGAATAAAAATGACAACTGCCCAACCCCAGAAACTTCTTTCCCTGCTTTATTTTTCTCTCCAGTATTTATTTTACTTTGAAATACTACGTATTTCCTTGTAGTATGTCAAATTCTACAAGGAAATACGTAATATGTCAAAGAAAAATAAATGTCAATCCTTGTAGTATTGTAAATTCTCACTTGCGGAATTAGGTTAATGAGAAGTGACAGACACATTGTCTGTCACTTCTCATTAACCTAATTCCGCAAGTGAGAATTTAATTTAGCTCACTCCTGTATCCTCTGTGCCCAGAAAAATGTCTGATGTATAGTAGGAGCTTAATAAATTTTATAAATATCACATCATAAAAATCTAGATAGGGCCTTCTTTTTTATAAGATAACCGCAAGGAAGAAGACTGGAAGCAGGGAACCCATTGAGGAATGACCTCTGAAAACTTCAATATGATTGATGATGATTAGGAGGAGGGTGGTGGTGATGATAACAGTGGTTATAGGGATGACAGTGCTAATGATGATGGTGCTGTGAGAATGACAATGGGATGGCAATGACGATGAAGACAGTTATCACTGTGATGTCAATGAGAATTTGATCACTAACACCTTTTGGCTGCAGGGGAGCTGCAATGAGTGACACATGCCCTTTTGATCTTTAACATTTACTGATCACTTACTGTATGCCAAACACTATGCTAGGAGCTTTACATGCAATACCTCCTTTCATCCTCAGTAAATCTTTGATAAAGGCACCACAGTACTATTGATCCAGTTTGCTGATGAGGGTGGACAGCTTATTCCAACTTGAGAATGGTAGGGGACAGAGTAGAATCCAGGCAGTTAATGCTAAAGCTCACACTCTCAGCTAGCATACGAACAGATGAGAGATAAGAACAGAAAGCCTAGTATAATGAAGTGACTAAGCCAATACCATTCAGTCTTCAGATAAAATCCAGCTTCTTACTAAGAATCATGAATCTCAAACTGTGAAGGGGGAAGGCAGGGCTATATCTCAACCTGACACTGGTAATTCACCTCTGCAATTGTTCCCTCTCACCACGCTGTTGATGGACATCCATCATCCCTTAGGTATGCTATAGGCAGGAAAAAAAAAAATTATAAGGCGCCCTGCCTTAGCATGACATTAAAAAAAAAAAAAAAAAGACAATAAAACCCTTTCTCAATCCATCTCTCTCTAGCCTCATTTCTCCCTCCAGTCCCTTCCTACTATACATTTAGCCAGACACAGCTTTCCTGCAATTGCCCTAATTTGCCTTATTCTCTTAGGAACTTGGCTTCCTTGACCCTTTTTCTGCCTTCACCCCTAACCTGCATAAAGCATCCCTTCTTGGTATATCTCCAGCTCCCAGATGGGTCATGACACTTAATCACAATGTATTGTAATGGCCTGTAATTACCTACTGTTATCCACACTAGAACTTTCGGAGCAGAGACTAATCTGTTCCTTTTTTATCCCAACCCTAGTCATTTTGCCTAGATTGTTGCCTAGATATATTGCATAGGCACTCAACATAGGATGGATGGATGGTTGAATGGATGGATGGATGGATTATATGCTAGTTTTGTAGCACTCCTGTAACAAAATACCAGAGGCTGGGTTGCTCACACAACAGAAATTTATTTCCCCACAGTTTTAGAGTCTAGAAGTGAAAAATCAAGGTATCTATCAGCAGGTGTGGTTGCTTCTAAGGCCTCTGTCCTTGGCTCCCACCTTCTCACTGTCCTTGCATGGTCTTTCCCTCTGCACATGCATCCTTGCTGTCTATATGTCCAAATTTCCTCTTCTCATAAGGATACCAGTCAAATTGCATTAGGGTTCACCCTAAAGACCTAATTTTTACTTACTCCTTTACTATACATTTAGCCAGACTAAGCCTTCCTTCAGTTGCCCTAGTTTGCCACGTTATCTTTGGAACTTGGCGTCCTTGACCCTTTCCCTGCCTTCACCCCCAACCTGGATAAGGTGTCCTATCCTGGTACATCGCCAGCTTCCAGATGGGTCATGACACTTATCTCAATGTATTGTAATTGCCTGTAATTACCTACTGTCATCCACACTAGAACATTCAGGGCAGAGACTGATCTGTCCTTTTTTCTCCCAACATGGCACTTCGCCTAGATTGTTGCCTAGATATATTGCATAAGCACTCTATGTATGACAGATGAATGGATAGATGTTTAGATGGATGGATGGATGGATACTATCTTTAAAGATACTGTCTCCAAATGCAGTCACATTATTAGGTACCAGAGGGCTTCATCATAAGGAATTTGGGGGTATATCCAGCCCATAACTGGTGAATGGCTAGATATGACAGTACATGACTTGAATGCTAGGCTTCTGGAGTAGGTGGAGCAAGATGGTGGAACAGAAGCCTCCATTGATTGTCTTCCCCACAGGAACACCAAATTTGGCAACTATCTATACACAAAACAGCACCTTCATAGGAACACAAAACAGCACCTTCATAGGAACAAAAAATAAGGTGAGCACTCACAGTAGCTGGGTTTAACTTCATATTACTGAAAGAGGCACTGAAGACGGTAGGAAAGTCAGTCTTGAATTGTTGACGCCACCTCTCCCTATTCCATGGCAGTGCGCTCGTGGTGCAGAGAGAGAATCTGTGCACTTGCGGAAGGTACAGCACAGCAGTTAGGGAACTTTGCATTGGAAAACAGTGCTGCCAACACTGGGCGGAAATCAGCTGTCCTCCATGGAGGGAGCATAGAGACAAGCCCCAGTCAGAGGGGAATCGCCCATCCCAGTGGTCAGAACCTGAGTTCTGGCAAGCTTTGCAACTATGGCCCAAGTGATCTGGGATTCAAAATAAACTTGAAAAGCAGTCTAGGCCACAAAGACTGCAACTCCTAGGCAAGTCATAGTGCTTTGCTGGGCTCAGAGACAGTGGACTTGGGGGACACGTGACCTAGTAAGACACCAGCTGGGGCAGCTAGAGGAGTGCTTGTATCACCCCTCCCCGAACCAGGCAGCACAGCTTGCAGCTCCAAAAGAGACAACTTCCTTCTGCTTAAGAGGAAAACAGGGAAAAATAAAGATGGCTTTGTTTTGCAACTTGGATATCACCTCAGCCACAGTAGGATAGGGCACCAGTCAGAGTCATGAGACACTGATTTCAGGCTCTATCTCCCCATAAAACACTCTGGGCCAGAAAGGAACCTGCTGCCTTGAAAGGAAGGACCCAGTCCTGGGAGGATTCATCACCCGCTGACTAAGGAGCCCTTGGACTCTGAATAATCAGCAGCAGTAACCAAGTAGTGTACACCATGGGCCTTGGGTGAGACAAAGAGACATGCTAGCTTCCAGAGTGACCCATCATATTCACAGTTGTGGTGGCTATGAGGAGAGATGCCTTCTACTTGAGAAAAGAAAAGGGAAGAATAAATGGGACTTTGTCTTATAGTTTAAGTACCTGCTCAGCCATGGTGGGGAAGAGCACCAAGCAGGCTCTTGGGGTCCCTGATTCCAGGCCTTGGCTCTTGGACAGCACTTCTGGACCTACTCTGAGCCAGAGGGGAGTCCACTGCCCTGAAGGGTGAGTCCCAGGCCTGGCAGCATTCACCACAAGCTGACTGAGTAGCCCTGGGGCCTTGAGTGAACAACAGTGGTGCCCTGGCAGTAATCCCCATGGGTCTGTGGTAATGATGGACATGAGGAGAGACTTCTCTGCCTGGAGAAAGGGAGAGAAGAGTGGGAAGGATTTTGTCTTTTGGTTTTGGTGTCAGTTTAGTGACAAAACAATAGAGCACACCAGGTAGATTTCTAGGGTTTCCATCTCCAGGCTGTGACTCCTGGACCGCATCTCTGGGCCTGTCTGGGCCCCAGGGGAACTTGGCACTGTGCTGGCTTCAGGTCTGACCCAGCACAGTCCCAGTGGTGGTGGCCATAGGGGTGCTTGTGTTACCCTTACTCCAGCTCCAGGCAGCTCAGCACAGAGGGAAAGAGACTATTTCCTTGAGAGAAAGTAACAGAAGAGAACAAGAGCCTCTGCCTAGTAATTCAAAGAATTCTCCTGGATCTTATCTAAGACCACCAAAGTGGTACTTCTATGAGTCTGCAAGAACTGCTGTAATACTGGGTTTGGGGTGGCCCTTAATGCAGATATGGCTGCAGTGACCAAAAGCTTAGATCGCAAAACTCAGATCCCTTTGAATACCTGGAAAGTCTTCCTGAGAACGACGGATACAAACAATCCCAGGCTGCAAAGACTGTAATAAATACCCACCTCTTCAATGCCTACACACTGACGAATATTTACAAGCATCAAGACTATCCAGGAACACATTACTGACCTCACAAAATAAACTAAATTAGGTACCAGGGGCCAACCCTGGAAAGAGAATTGCGAAACCTTTCACAGAGAGAATTCAAAATAGCTGTTTTGAGGAACCTCAAAGAAATTCAAGATAACACAGAAAAGGAATTCTGACTCCTATAAGATAAACTTAACAAATAAAATAATTTAAAGAATCAAGCAGAAATGCTGGAGTTGAAAAATGCAATTAACATACTAGAGACTGCAACAGAATCTCTTAATGCCAGAATTGATCAAAAGAAAGAATTAGTGAGCATGAAGAGAGGCTATTGGAAAAGATACACTGAGAGGAGACAAAAGAAAAAAGAATAAAAAGGAATGAAACATGCCTACAAGATCTAGAATATAGCCTCAAAGGGGCAAATCTCAGAAGTATTGGCCTTAAAGAGGAGGTAGAGACAGAGACATGGGTAGAAAGTTTATTCAAAGTGACAATAACAGAGAGCTTCCCAAGCCTAGAGGAAGATATCAGTGGTCAAGTAGAAGAAGCTTACAGAACAGCAAGCAGATTTAACCCAAAGAAGACTATCTCAAACATTTAATAGTCAAATTCCCAAAGGTCAAGGAGCAAGAGAAAGGAAACAACATAAAATGGAGCTCAATACGCCTGGCAGCAGACTTTTCAGTGGAAACCAGGAGAGTGGCATGACATATTTAAAGTGCTTAAGGAAAAAATATTTTATCCTAGTATAATATATCCTGTGAAAATATCCTTCAAACATGAAGAAGAAATAAAGACTCCCAGACAGACAAAAGCTGAGGGATTTCATCAATACCAGGCCTGTCCTACAAGAACTGCTAAAAAGAGTTATTCAGTCTGAAAGAAAAGGATACTAATGAGCAATAAGAAACCATCTGAAGGTACAAAACTCATTGGTTTTCATCAGTACAAAGAAAAACACGACTATTACAACACTGTAATTGTGTGTAAACTCATATCGTAAGTAGATGAATCAATCAAAAATACAACTCTTCAAGACATAGTACAATAAGACATAATTCAAATAAAAAGTGTAGAGAAAAAAATTCAAGCATAGAGTTTTACGGGTTTTCTTTTTTCTTGTTTATGCAATCAGTGTTGTCATCAGTTTAAAATAATAAGTAATATTTTTTGCACACCTTAGGGTAACATCAAATCTAAAAATAAACAATGGATACACAAAAAATAAAAATTAAAAGATACCACCAGATAAAATCAACTTCACTAAAGAGAAGATAGGAAAGAATGAAGAGAAAACCACAAAACAACCAGAAACAAATGGCAGGAATAAGTTTTTACTTATCGGTAATAACATTGAATGTAAATAGACTAAAGTGTCCAATCAAAATACGGTAGCTGAATGAATTTAAAAAAAAACAAGTCTCAGCAATCTATCGCCTACAAGAAACACACTTTACCTATGAAGACACATATAGACTGAAAATAAAGGGATGAAAAAAATATTCTATGCCAGTGGGAACTAAAAAAAGCAGGAGTAGCAATACTTATATCAGAGAAAATAGATTTTAAGGCACAAGCTATAAAAAAAGACAAGCTCATTATATGATTAAAGGGCCAATTCAGCACAAGGCTATAACAGTTGTAACTACATATGCACCCAATACTGGAGCTCTCAGATGTATAAAGCAAATATTAGAACTACACACAAAGAGAGACCTCAATACAGCAATAGCGGGAGATGTCAAAGCCCCATTTTCAGCATCGGACAGATCGCCTTGACAGAAAATTAAAGAAACATTGGAGTTAATCTGCACTATAGACCAAATGGATTGAACAAATATTTACAGAACATTTTATTTAAAGGCCACAGAATACATATTCTACTCCTCAGCACATGGATCATTCTCAAAGACAGGCCATATGTTAGGCCACAAAAGAAGTCTTAAAACATTCAAAAAAAACATGAAATAATATCAAATATCTTCTCTGATCACAATGGAATGGAACTAGAAATCAGTAACGAGAGAAATTGTGGAAACTATACGAACACATTAAAATTAAACAACCTGCTCGTGAATGACCAGTGAATCAAGGAAGAGATGAAAATGAAAAGTTAAAAATTTATTGAAACAAGTGATAATGAAAACACAACATACCAAAACTTGTGGGATACAGTGAAAGCAGTACTAAGAGGAAAGTTTATTATCATAAGTACCTACATCAAAATAGAAGGAAAACTTCAAATAAACAACCCAACAATGCGTCTTAAAGAATTAGAGCAGCAAGGAGACTAAACTTAAAGTTAGTCGATGAAAAGAAAATACAGATCAGAGCAGAAATGAATGAAATTGAAATGAAGAAAGCAATACAAAAGATGAACAAAATGAAAAGTTGGTTTTTTGAAAAGATGAACAAAATTGGCAAACCGTTAGCCAGAGTAAGATAAAAAAAAAAAAAAAAAGAAAACCCAAATAAAATCATAGTTGAAAAAGGAGACATTACAACCAATGCTGAAGAAATTTAAAGAATCATTAGAAGCAGCTCTGAGCAACTATATGCCAGTAAGTTGGAAAACCTAGAGGTGAATAAATTATCATACATGTTCAATCTACCAAAATTGAACCATGAAGAAACCCAAAACCTGGGCAGACCAATAACAAGTAACAGGATCAAAGCCATAATAAAAAGTGTCCAAAGAAAAGCCTGGGACGCAGTGGCTTCACTGCTGAATTTTACCAAACATTTAAAGAACTAATATCAATCCCACTCAAATTATTCCAAAAATAGAGATGGGAAAAATACTTTTGAACTCATTCTACAAGGCCAGTATTACCCTCATTCCAAAACCAAAGACATATTAAAAAACAAAATTACAGGCTGGGCGCGGTGGCTCAAGCCTGTAATCCCAGCACTTTGGGAGGCCGAGGCGGGTGGATCACGAGGTCAAGAGATCGAGACTATCCTGGTCAACATGGTGAAACCCCGTCTCTACTAAAAATACAAAACATTAGCTGGGCATGGTGGCGCGTGCCTGTAATCCCAGCTACTCAGGAGGCTGAGGCAGGAGAATTGCCTGAACCCAGGAGACGGAGGTTGCGGTGAGCCGAGATTGCGCCTTTGCACTCCAGCCTGGGTAACAAGAGCGAAACTCCGTCTCAAAAAAAAACAAAAAAACAAAACTACAGGTTAATATCTCTGATGAACATTAATGTAAAAATCCTCAACAAAATACTAGCAAATCAAATTCAACAACACATTAAAAAGATCATCCATCATGACCAAGTGAGATTTATCACAGGGGATGCAAGGATGGCTCAGCATACAAAAATCAATCAATGTGATACATCAGATCAACAGAATGAAGGATAATAGCTATATGACTCTTTCAATTGATTCTGAAAAAGCATTTGATAAAATTCAGCATCCCTTCATGATAAAAACCCTCAAAAAAATTGGGTATAGAGGGAAGATACCTCAACATAATAAAAGGCACGTACTATAGACCCACAGCTAGTATCATACAGAATGAAGAAAAACTGAAAGCTTTTCCTCTAAGACCTGGAACACAAGGATGCTTACTTTTACCACTGTTACTCAGCATAGTACTGGAAGTCCTAGCTATAGCAATCAGAAAAGATAAAGAAATAAAGGGCATCTAAATTGGAAAGAAAAAAGTCAAATTATCCTTATTTGCTAATGATATGATCTTCTATTCGGAAAAACATAAAGATTCCACCAAAAACTGTTAGAACTGATAAGCAAATTCAGTAAAGTTGCAGGATAAAAAATCAACATATAGGCTGGGCACAGTGGCTCACACCTGTAATCCCAGCACTTTAGAAGGCCAAAGCAGGCAGATAACCTGAGGTCAGGAGTTCAAGACAAGCCTGGCCAACATGGCGAAACCAAATCTCTACTAAAAAATACAAAAATTGGCTGGGCACAGAAGAGGGTGCCTGTAATCCCAGCTACTTGGGAGGCTAAGGCAGGGAGAATTGCTTGAACCCAGGAGGTAGAGGTTGCAGTGAGCTGAGATCATACCACTGCACTCCAGCCTGGGCAACAGAGCAAGACTCCATCTCAAACAAAAACAAAAACAAAATCAACATTAAAAAAATCAGTAGCATTTCTATATGTCAACAGTGAGCAATCTGAAAAAGAAATTGAAAAAGCAATCCCATTTACAATCGCTATGAATAAAACTAAATACCTAGGAATTAACCAAAAAAGTAAAAGATTTCTACAATAAAAACTATAAAATATTGGTGAAAGAAATTGAAAAGGACTACACACAAAATGGGTAGATATTCCACGTTCCTCGATTGGAAAAATAAATATTGTTAAAATCTCCATGCCACCCAAAGCAATTTACAGATTCAGTGCAAAACACCAATGACATTATTCACAGAAACAGGAAAAAAAATTCTGAAACTTACATGGAACCACAAAAGACCCAGAATAACCAAAGCTATCCTGATCAAAAGAACAAAAATTGAGGAATCACATTACCTGACTTCAAATTACACTGCATAACTATAGTTACCAAAACAGCATGGTACTTGCATAAAAACAGATACATAGACCAATGGAACAGAATACAGAACCCATAAACAAATCCATACATCTACAGTGAACTCATTTCTGACAAAGTTGCCAAGAACATGCATTGGGGAAAGGACAGTCTCTTCAATAAATGGTGCTGGGAAAACTGAATATCCATATGCAGAACAATGAAACTACACCCCTATCTCTCACCATATACAAAAATCAAATTAAAATGAATTAAAGACTTAAATCTAAGACCTCAAACTATAAAACTACTATAATAAAACATTGAGGAAACTCTCTAGGACAATGGACTGGGCAAACATTTCTTGAGCAATACCCTACGAGCACAGGCAATCAAGGCAGAAATGGACAAATGGGATCACATCAAGTTTAAAAGCTTCTGCATAGGAAAGGAAACAATCACTAAAGTGAAGAGACAACCGTAGAATTGGGGACAGTATTTCTAAACTATCAATCTGACAAGGGATTAGTAACCAGAATAAATAAGGAGCTCAAACAACACTTTAGGAAAAAAAATCTAACAATCTGATTTTTAAAAGGGCAAAAGATCTGAATAGACATTTCGCAAAAGAAGACATACAAATGGCAAACAGGCATATGAAAGGGTGTTCCACAACATCATTAATCATCAGAGAAATGCAAATCAAAACTGCAATGAGATAGCATCTCACCCAGGTTAAAATAGCTTCCATCCAAAAGATATGCAATAGCAAAAGCTGGCAAGGATGTGGGGAAAAGGGATACCTCATGTACCATTGATGAAAATGAAAATTAGTACAGCCTTATGGAGGACAGTTTGGAGGTTCCTCAAAAAATTAAAAATAGAGATACCATATGATCCAGCAATCCCACTATTAGGTATGTACCCAAAAGAAAGAAAATTAATGTGTCAAAGAGACATCTATACTCCCATCTAGACATCTAAACAGTGTTGCAGCACTGTTCACAATAGCCAAGATTTGGAAGCAATCTAAAAGCCCATCAAGAAATAAATGCATAAGGAAAATGTGGTATTTATACACAATGGAGTACTATTTAGCCATATAATGGAATGTGATCTTGCCATTTGCAACAACCTGGGTAGAATTGGATGCCACTATGTTAAGTAAAATAAGCCAAGCACAAAAAGACAAACTCTGCCTTTTCTCACTTATTTGTGGGAGCTAAAAATTAAAACTATTGAACTCATGGAGATTGATGGTTACTAGAGGCTGGGAAGGGTAGTGGAATGGTGGTTGGGTGACTAAGGGGGAAGTGAGGATGGTTAATGGTATGTTAGTCCATTCTCACTTTGCTATAATACCTGAGAATGGGTAATTTATCAGAAAACAGGTTTAATTGGCTCATGGTTCTGCAAGCCATACAGGAAGCATAGCGCTGGCATCTGCTTCTAGGGAGGCCTCAGGAAGCTTACAATCATGGCAGAAGGTGAAGCAGGAGCAGGCATCTCACATAGCAGGAACAAGAGACAGTTGTGGGGAGATGCCACCATTTAAACAACCAAATCTTTTGAGTACTTGCTCACTACTGCAAGGACAGCACCAAGACATAAGGGATCTGCCCCCATAACCCAAAACACACAAAGTCCCACCTCCAATATTGTGGATTACATTTCAACATGAGATTTGAGTGGGGACAAATATCCACACTATGTCAGATGGGTACCAAAAGATAGTTAGAAAGAATGAATAAAACCTAGTATTTGATAGCACAGTGGGGTGACTATGGTCAACAATAATTTAATTGTACATTGTAAGATAACTAAAAGAGTATGATTGGGTTGTTTATAACACAAAGAATAAGTGCTTGAGGTGATGGATATCCCATTTACCCTGATGTGATTATGATACATTTTATGCCTGCATCAAAATATCTCATATACCTCATAAATATATATGCCTACTATGCACCCAAGAAAATTAAAAATAAAAAAAAATTTTTAAGAATGTTAGAGTTCTGATTCTCAGCATCCTGCATTGTCAGGGTACCCACTCTTTGGGTGGACAGAATGTTGGGAAAGTCTCAAAGCTTTGAAAGTGATTAGTAGAAGTAGGCATTATATATAAATGCAATGTGCTAGGTTCAGATAATACATTATAAAGCTATGTTGCTAATTTAACCAAGAAAATAGAAGAGGTGCATGGACATGATGGATTTCTAAGTAAGTAGGATGAAAAAATAGCAGTAGGAGCCCTATTTCATCCTGCCCTTGCCTTGCTCAAGGGTCTGCCATATCTCCTTATTAGAATCAAACCATAATGGCCAGGAGTGTATGGGGCGTTAGGGTTGGAGGTGAGGAAACTATACCTCCTCACCCACCCAGGATACTACTCAACCTACCACTCCCTGCCCCACAGCTACCTGCAAGCCTTTGTCCTTTGTTCAGCTCTTTTCCCTAGCCCTACAACCTGTAAGTCCCAATGGTCTCTTTCTCTAGAAGAATATAGTCCCTCACTACTGCTCCCTGTCCAACTAGTCCCCCCATCATTTGGATTCTTTGCCACGGAGAACAATTTTAAGGATACAAACTGGGTCTGATGGTATCTAGATGAGTTTGTAGGTGTGTGGCTCTGGTAAGTTATCTAACTTCTCTAGGCCTCAGTTTCCTGATTTATAAAGTAGAATGAATTCTTAACAGTACTTATGGGAAGCATTAAATACAAGAAAAGGCCATTATAACTGTAAGTTACATATATACAGTTATCATCAATATGTGCCAACAAAATAAGTCCATTCTCTCTGTAACTCAGAGTCTATCTGTGTATTTTCAACTGTAGAAAAACAACTATGGATTATAGTACCCACATCCTAGGGTTGTGGTAAGGTTTCAGTGACATGGTATCAGTAAAACACCCAGCATGTTCTATTTCAGGAGAATGGAGATTATTGTATAATTAGTTCAATATCTTATGCTCAACAGGCCATAGGCCTCTGGATGGAACATCCTTGTCTGCCTTGCTCACTGCCCTATCCTGGTGCTAATTGTTGGCTAGAGCACATAACTAAAACTAAGAAAGAATATTTTTTATTCAACTCATGGAAAAAATTTAAGCATCAGACCTAGGCCAAGGGGCTACAGAAGTGAACAACAAAGCAGTCCAAAGTCCCTGCCTTCATGGAGCTCTCAGACTAGCAAGGGAGACAGACAATAGTGCATTAGTAAAAGTTAGCATGGCCAGGCATGGTGGCTGATGCCTGTAATTCCAGCACTTTGGGAAGCCAAGGTGGGCAGATCACCTGAGGTCAGGAGTTTGAGACCAGCCTGGCCAACATGGTGAAAACCCCATCTCTACTAAAAATACAAAAATTAGCCAGGCGTGGTGGCACGCGCCTATAGTCCCAGCCACTCTACTCGAGAGGCTGAGGCAGGCAAATCACTTGAATCTGGGAGGCAGAGATTACAGTGAGCCAAGATCATGCCACTGCACTCCAGTCTGGGTGACAGAGTGAGACTCCATCTCAAAAAAAAAAAGTTAAAGGCAGCATCCTAGATACAGTAGTACCAAGTTCTAAGAGGAAAAAGAGAAATGGCGAAATGGGAATGGAAAGGGTGTGGAATTGGGAAAAAGGTTTTAATTTTAGATTAAGTGGTCAGGGACCTCACTGAGAAGGTGACATTGGAGAAAAGACCTGAAGGAGTGAGGAGTGACCCAAGCAAATACATGGAAGAAGAGCCTTCCAGGCAGAACCAAATAGCAAATACAAAGGCTCTGAGGTGCATCCAGGAAACAGAAAGGAGGCCAGGAGAGCTGCTGCAAGTGAGCAATTCATTCAACAAGTATTTACATTGCCCTGTTTATTGAATTAACAAATAAATTAGCACAATGCCCTGCACATAATCAGCTATCAGTACATGTGAAGTTATTATCAATGTCATTACCACTGCCATCTCTGTATCTCTCCCATTACCACCACCATTACCCAGTACCCAGCACAAGATCTGCCACCTAATAAGAGCCCAGGAACTGCTTAGTAAACTGAATCTCACAGTCCTGTGTAGGCTGGTATCCCTAACCATTGATACTTGGTTATCCTTTGAGGTTTAGCTGCATTAGAAGCTTACTGTTTCTTTACATTGGGCTTTTTAGTCTAAAAATCATTAGGTCTTAAAGTGATACCAGAATTGTACATAAATGCAGTAGCATATTTCTTTGGTTTAATTCCTCTACCTTCAAAATGATAGAGAGTCTAGTGTTTGGATTCTGACTTTTGATCAGTCCCCTGGACCCATGGTCCGTGAATAGCAGGATCTCTCAAGGGAAGGGCAAGTGCACCAGGCCCAACATCTCCATGGCTTTGAAGTATCACATGGGACCCAGCAGCCAGAACGAGGAGCTTGCTGTGTGACATGCACATTCACTTCTGAAAGGATTCTGCCAAAAAGAGGATAATTGAGAGCGAGGGAACCAGAGAGCTCACCAGGAAACCTTCAACCACAGTGACATTGTAATAACTCAATAGACTTATCCAGTATGGTTAACTCCTCACTTATCATTGTCCATAGGTTCTTGGAAATTGAACTTTAAGTAAAATGACATATAACCAAACCAATTTGACCATAGGCTAATTGATATAAACAAGAATTAAGTTTCTACACCCTATTTCTGGCCATAAAGGTATCAGGCAAGGTGTGGTGGCTCATGCCTGTAATCCCAGTAATTTGGGAGGCCAAGGTGGGCAGATCACCTGAGGATAGGAATTCAAGACCAGCCCAGCCAACAGGGTGAAATCCCATCTCTACTAAAAATAGAAAGATTAGCTGAATGTGTTGTCACACACCTGTAGTCCGAGGTACTTGGGAAGCTGAGGTAGGAGAATCACTTGAACCAGGGAGGCAGAGGTTGCAGTGAGCCAAGATCATGCCACTGCACTCTAGCGTAGGCGACAGAGTGTAACTCCGTCTCAAAAAAAAAAAAAAAGAAAGTATCACCAAACTTCTAAAGACCAAAATACTTCTGATAGTAAACTCTGAAATACATGTGAGCTACACATATATTTAAGAAAGATTAATAAAAACGAGAAAGGTAATTATTCACCCAGTTATTCCAGTTCAAGATTGTGGGTTGCAGAAGCCTCTCCCAGCAGCTGAGGGCACAAGGCTAGAAACCACCTTGGACAAGATGCCATTTCATCACAAGGCACACTCACACCCACACCTGTGTCCACACTCATTCATACTGGGAGCAATGAGATATGCCAGTGAAACTAAGTACACGGTGAAAACCCACACAGACATGGAGAGAACCTGCAAACTCCTCACAAACAGTGGCCCAGTTGGAAATCTAGTGTTTTTTTCTCACCAACTTTATAACAATATCACATTGAATGAAAAGACATTATTCAAGACCTGCTGTATATGAAAGAGATTGAGAGTCACTAAAGAGCTCCCTTCTGAGCCTCTGCTAGCTAGGAGATTTCAAGTCTCTTAGAAAGGAGAATCTTTGATAAGGTAAGTAAATCTTGTACTTTTCTCACAGTGACAAAGTCAGTATTACTATCTAACTTAAGCCCCTCTTGTTTCAATAAGCCTAGGTCTCCTTGTTTTTTCTTCAAGTCAAAAAAATGCCATTGGCCGGGCTTGGTGGCTCAGGCCTGTAATCCCAGCACTTTGGGAGGTCAAGGCAGTTCGATCACCTGAGGTCAGGAGTTCGAGCCCAGCCTGGCCAACACGGTGAAACCCCGTTTCTACTAAAAATACAAAAAATTAGCCGGGTGTGGTGGTGGGAGCCTGTAATCCCAGCTACTTGGGAGGCTGAGGCAGGAGAATCACTTGAACCTGGGAGGCAGAGGTTGCAGTGAGCAGAGATCACACCATTGCACTCCAGACTGGGCAACAAGAGTGAAACTCTGTCTCCAAAAAAAAAAGGCCATCCTTCTCTTGATCTATTTCTCTGATGTCCAGTAAAAGCAAAGCAGAAGCCGGGCACGGTGGCTCAAGCCTGTAATCCCAGCACTTTGGGAGGCCGAGGCGGGTGGATCACGAGGTCAAGAGATCGAGACCATCCTGGTCAACATGGTGAAACCCCGTCTCTACTAAAAATACAAAAAATTAGCTGGGCATGGTGTGGTGCGTGCCTGTAATCCCAGCTACTCAGGAGGCTGAGGCAGGAGAATTGCCTGAACCCAGGAGGCGGAGGTTGCGGTGAGCCGAGATCGTGCCATTGCACTCCAGCCTGGGTAACATGAGTGAAACTCCGCCTCAAAAAAAAAAAAAAAAAAAAAAGCAAAGCAGAAGAGAACCCTCCATTCTTAGGAGGCTTTCAGTTCAGTTGCAAACTGTCTCAATGTGTTTATCCTCTGCAGCTAAAGCCCCACCATCACCCAGGGACTTCCACAACACCTGTTTTAAATCTGGGCTTTTGTGATCTGTGTGTCAAGCACAAGGGCTCTTCTTCCCCTGTTCCAAAATAACTTCTCATTGTTCCCAAACACACCTCCCTCCCCATGTGTTGGGCAGGCTGGTCTCTTTCTCTCCCGCCAGCACCACGCCAGTTCCCATCTTCTGGGATGAATGAGCTCTTCCCTTCTCTCCAACCAAGCAAACGCCACTCTTTGAGGAAGAGAAAACTAGCTTTAGACGTTATTCTCATTTTAGAGAAAAATAAAGCTGGGGCCCAGAGTGTCTTAATGATTAGCCTAAAGTCACACAGCTTGTCCCTATCAAGAGTCAAGGTTTGAGACGATGTGTGTCTGCTTTTAAACCTTTCTCCCTTCCAGTCACGTTACCTCTTGGTTGGGTGACCTCCAAGGAATGCTGATTAGCACCCAATCCCAAAATAAATATTTGATGTCAATTTCTAATACAAGTAGGCATAGAAAATTGGTTTTAAATGATTACTGTATAGGGGCCAGTTCCGAAGTAGTTGTCAAACAGAAGTGATATCAATAAATATTTGTCAAATCACTGAATGAATATCAATGATACAAAGTTAAGGAGGGTGGATCTTCTGAGAAGAAATGGTATTTTCCATCTTCAAGAAAGGAGATTCTTTGCTCTGTAAACAGATTTGAATGAGAAATTTTCTTTTATAAAAATGACTATGGCTGTGTTATTTTCATAACAGCTGACCTTGGTTCCCAGGCTAAGCTGCCCAGGGGCTAGGATTATCTTTGAAACTGAGCTGAGGTGGCTTGTAGTGAAGCCAAGTTTCACGTTTATCAAGCTATAAAGGCAAGGCCTTTGGGAAATTCAAAGCTTCTCTCCATTTCTCTAAGGAAGAAGGGTTCCTCTCCTAAGAGGTACAGCTCTTTGAAGGTTTTGGAAACCTCTGGGATTAAAGGACAACTTGGATCTCTTTCTGTTTCTCATCTTGACATGTATTTGCATGTTTTCTCTGGAAATGTCTTACATTAGTTCATCCCAAAGGCAACTATGAGGCAGGCCTGGCATAGGACAAAGGCTCATTCAAGAGGAAGAAAAGAGAATTCATTTACGCATCAGGTGCTGGGCCGGGTATTTTATACTAGACTTCCCATTGACTCATCATCACCTATTAAGTAAATATTGTAAGTAAATATTATTAATTATTAATTAAGTTTAAGGTGAAAGAAAGCAAGACTCTGAGAGGACCTGCAAACTAGATGACATAGCCTGAAATTGGTAAAAATAGGATCGAAACCTCTATCTGCCTGAGTCCAAAGTCCATGCTCTTTCAGCTGCACCCTCAGAGGCCTCCTGAACCCACAACTAAATTTAGCTAGGCATTGCCACCTCTCTAAATCTGCTCCCTACTTATCAGCCCAGCTTTATCGCCCACAGTTTCCCATATCAGCAGTGCCTGGGGAGCTTTCTAAAAACATATGAGTTGGCCAGCCGTGGTGGCTCATACCTGTAATCCCAGCACTTTGGGAGTTTGAGGCAGGAGGATCGCCTGAGCTCAGGAGTTCAACACCAGCCTGAACAACATGGCAAAACCCTATCTCTACAAACAATACAAAAAATCAGCCAGGTGTGGTGGCTCACGCACCTCTAACTCCAGCTACTGGGGAGGCTGAGGTAGGAAAATCACCCGAGCCCAGGCAGCTGTGGCTGCAGTGAACAGTAATCGTGCCACTAGACTCCAGCCTGGGTGTTGGAGTGAGACCCTATTGCAAAAAGATAAATAAGATGAGTCCCGGCTCTACACTAAACCTTCTAGTAGTAGAGCCCAGGAGTGAATATGTTTTTAGAGCTCCCAGTCAACAGGTTTGTCCATGCTTCGTTGAGAATCACTGCAATACATGGACCGTTTATTCCAGACAAACTCTGCCTGCATTAATACCTTGCATGTACCGATTTCCTTGCCATTTCCCGTACCTAATTATCTAAACTGAGCAACTCCGATTGCCCTTCAACAACCCCCATCTCACCTCTCCACTGATCATTTGTCACCTATACAAATCAATGAAAAAAGGACAGTTCAGTGAGTGTTCAATATGTGGAAAAAATAACCAATGTAGATGCTCAGCCCACTATGAGAAATTATAAATAAATTAAATAATTGAATACAAAAGTTTCACTCCTAGGAAAAGAAGAAATAAATGAATCATATTTTAAAGTTTTGCTGAGGAATTGAAATTTCTAAGCATGGAAGAAAAAGATTTTGTTAAAAGGGGAAAGTAGGTCAGACTTAACCACATAAAAATGTAAAACTACTGTATGGAAGAATAAAAACAGCATAAAGGAAAAATATTCATTGTGAATATGACAAGCAAGACTTAGTATATTATTATCTAAACAGGCCACACAAATAGAGTAAGTACTCTAAAGATGGGAACGCTGTCTGCCTTGTTTGCTATTATGTTTTCTGCATTTATAGATGTTTGGCTTATAACAACAAATGAGTAAATATTTGTTGAATAAAGAGATTTAAAAATAACTTATCCATAAGGTAAATGAGCAAAAGATCCAAACATTCACAAAAGAGGAAATACAATTACTTAACATTTAGGAACATATTGCTAACCTCACTTGTGATGTAAGAAATGGAAGTAGGCCAAACATGGTAGCTCCCTCAGGCCTGTAATCTCAGCACTTTGGGAGGCTGAGGTGGGCCAATCACTTGAGGCCAGGAGTTCAAGGCCAGCCTGGCCAACATGGTGAAATCCTGTCTCTGTACAAAAAATACAAAAATAAGCCGGGCATGGTGGTGCTTGCCTGTAGTCCCAAGTACTCAGGAGTCTGAGGCAAGAGAATCACTTGAACATGGGATGCAGATGTTGCAGTGAGTAGACATCATGCCACTGTACTGTACGTGGGCGACAGAGTGAAATGCCATCAAAAAAAGAAGAAGAAAAGAAACAAAGAGAGAAGGAAGGGAAAAAAGAAACAAAGAAAAGAAAGAAAGAAAAAGAAAGAAAGAAAAAGAAAGAAAGGAAGGAAGGAAGGAGAGAGAGAAAGAAAGAAAGCAAAAGAAAGGGAAGTGCTTAAAATACCAATGGACTATTATTTTGCCTATGAAATTTGCTGAGATCAAAAACATTAAAGAAAACTCCTATAATCCCAGCACTTTGAGAGGCCGAGATGGGAGAATGGCTTGAGCCCAGGGGTTCAAGGCTGCAGTGAGCTATGATCTCACTGCTGCACTCCAAACTGACTGACAGAGTGAGACCCTATCTCAAAACAAGAAAAGAAAAGAAAACTATAAAATATAATGCCAAAACCCAGGTGAAATAGCTCCTTCATGCTGTCCTTGATTCGGCCACTCTGGAGACTAGTGGAAATGGGAACAAGGTACAGATGGCATAGATCTGGTCTCTGTTTTGGAAATTAGAGGTTTCTTTCCTGGCCAGCAACCCTCCCTCCCCACCTCCTGACAGACCCCAGGCAGTGCACCTACCCTCTGACCCCAGGGAGAGTGAAGACTGATCAAATTAAATTAAAGACTGATCAAATTTGCACTGGGTTTTTTTTTTTTTTTTTTTTTTTTTATGTTTTGAGATGGAGTCTCGCTCTTTCACCCAGGCTGGAGTGCAGTGGCATAATCTTGGCTCACTGCAACCTCTCTCTCCCGGGTTCAAGCGATTCTCCTGACTCAGCCTCCTGAGTAGCTGGGATTACAGGCACGTGCCACTATGCTTGGCTAATTTTCATATTTTTAGTAGAGAAGGGGTTTCACCATGTTGGTCAGGCTGGTCTCAAACTCCAGAACTCATGATCCACCCGCCTCGGCCTCCCAAACTGCTGGGATTACAGGTGTGAGCCACCAGTCCTGGCCAGCATTGAGATTTTTCAAATCAGCACTGAAAGCCTCTTTCTCCGGTTGGGAATTGGTAAAGATGTAACTGGAAGCTGCTGGCATCCATGTCTCTTCAAACATGGAGAGAGTGGGTCCGTAGTTGGGAAAAACTAGGTTGGTCTGCAGAGAGAGCTGTATTGGCTTTTGTTTCCCTGGTTCTCTTCCTTTCTGAGGTCATTCTCTGTGTCCCTGCTCTTCCCACGTGTTGCTGATGTGGGTGAATCATTTTCCTCTTTTTTAAATGTTTCATTTAGTGTGCTAGAGTGGGCTTCTCTAGCTTGCAACAGCCTATTGTTAAATGTTCAGGAATTTTGTAAACTGGTTGTTAAATGGTTGGGAGCTTGAAATCAGCCCTGATGGAGGTATTTACTCTCAGTCCACTGATGGCAGTTTCTAGTCCGTGGAAATCTGCAAACACTACACACTACAAAATCAGGGCTTTTTTTTTTTTTTCTCTGGAGAGCCACTTGTTAAACATTTACCAACTTTCGTAAGGTAGCTGGACTGCAGTTCTGTCACCAACAATCCAGAGTATTTTGGACAATGCAGCCAGAGATACTGAGAACACCTAAATCCCACCTGAGACTTTCATTATCTCTAGTTTTCACAAATGAAGAAACTTCTCCCAGGCAGTCCTGAAGGGAGGTGACAACCAAAGGGAGTTTCACTGTTAGCTGGGCTTTTGGCCCAAACCCCAAAGCAGAATTCTGGTGCATGAACCGTGCTGCACAGCCAAGGCTGGACACATAAAGGTTCAACTTCAGGCTGGGCACGGTGGCTCATGCCTGTAATCCCAGCACTTTGGGAGGCCGAGGAGAGTGGATCACCTGCGGTCAGGAGTTCGAGACCAGCCTGGTCAACATTGTTAAACCCTGTCTCTACTAAAAACACAAAAATTAGCTGGGCGTGGTGGTGCGCGTCTGTAGTCCCAGCTACTCAGGAGGCTGAGGCAGAAGAATCACTTGAACCCAGGAGGTGGAGGTTGCAGTGAGCCAAGATTGTGCCATTGCACTCCAGCCTGGGTGACAAGCATGAAACTCCATCTCAAAAAAAGAATAAAAAAGGTTCAACTTCTCCCCTAACCTCAATCTTGGGTGGGCCATTTTGCAGAGAAAGATGACACTGTGCATATTTATCAGAGCTGTATGTGATGGAGCCACAGAGAACGAGACCTCAGCAGAAAGTGCATTTGCCTCTGAGCTTAGCAAGAAACCCGGCAAGGAGTCAGGCCTGCCTTCGGCATGGGCGAAAAGAGAGCCAAGGAAATGCCCAGGCTTCCTTTAGGGGTCCATGTTCTGGGTCGGTTTTCATCTGGGAATGCAATGAACAGATTGGCAGAAAAAGGAGACACTGTATCCGTCTCCAGACTTGTTTCTGCCCAGTGACCCCGCCCAAGGTAAAGTTAACCCAACAAGTGCCTGGGCCTCCGGTTAATCATATTCCTCCTCTTCCTCTTCCTCCACTTGGAAATGAGGAAAGAAAGAAGGGGCTGAGAGAAGCAACTGGAGATAAAAGCCCCTTCTTCATATGCCTTCAGAATTATTTTGGTAACAATAGGAACATTAAAATTGTCCATAGGTCTTCATTTCTGGAAATGATTTCTAAAGAAATAATACAAAATAAGGGAAAAGGTTATGCACAGACTGGTTTATTACTGAGCTTTTTAGACTAGGAAAAAAACTGGAATCCACACAAAAGTCTAATAATAGGAGAATGATTAAGTAAATTACAATATATTAACTCAATTTAATACATTGCAGTCATGAAAAATGTTTTGTAAAGGTTATAATAAGATGGAACAATTCTTATGTTATCTAAATAAAAATTAGGATTTAAATTTTATATTCAGAATGACAGGCAACACAAAAAGAAAAGAAAGGTAAACTAGGCATTGACTGAAAACTGGAAAAATACTCAAAAATGTTAACTGTGGTTTTCTTCTTTGGGTGGTAGAACTATTAGTGGTTTTCAGTTCTGCTTTTCTCCATGTTTTGCAAGTGGTGTTCAATAAACTTACATTAGAATGGATACCATTTTACTCAGCATGTACTATGTGCCAGGTTCTATGCTAGGCACTTTTCATAGATTGTTTTGTTTAACTCTCCCAGCAAGCTGGGCACAATGGCACACACCAGTAATCCCAGCTACTTTGGAGGCTGAGGCAGGAGGATCACTTGAGGCCATGTGTTGATGCTGTGGTGCATGATGATCTCACCTGTGAATGGTTACTGCATTCCAGCCTGGGCAATACAGTGAGAAGCCCTCTGAAAAAAAAAAAAAAGTTAATCTCATAACAACCCTATGAGTTAGTTACTTTTATTATCTCCAGTTTATAAATGAGACTCAGCGAGCTTAGGTAACTTGGCTAAAACCACACAGCTGATAGGTAGAGGAACCAGGATTTAACGGGCGATCTGTTTGATTTCAGAACCAAAGCCTACTATCCACCCATCCCTCCCAACAAGAGAAAAAAATAGATAAGTAATTTACATATGACTTTTTATATAACGAATTCCATCTTAAAGAAAAATAAACTTAAGCAGTAGATCCATCCTTTGAGGCTAGTTCTTAGGTGAGAACTTCTGCTCCTATTCCTAAACTCTTGTGCTACTTACCATTTGCTCGCTTCACTCATTCTTACATTGTCCTATGTTGTTGGCTATCTTTTCTAATAGGTAGGATTTATGCTATCAAATAGCCAGAAAGCCTGAGGGTTTCCCAACTGACTGAATGGAACCTCTGTTGGCCAAGGGGATCACAAAGAAACCTGAAAACCTAGTTGAGACCATGACTAGAAATCGGGGTCAGACATGCCTGCTATACCCTCCTCCCTTTGGAGTTTAACTGACTAGCATTAACATTAAAATAGAGATCGTAAGATTGACAAAACAAACTCTTGGTAGCAATAAGATACCCAGCTCCAACCTGACTCTGGTATAGCATCACATGACAGATAACAGGCCCTGAAGGAAATCAAAATATTTTACCCCAAAATATATTTCTTTGACATATTTTGGAATGGCCCTGCAAAGCCATCTTCAGTAGGAGAAATTTGCATTCTGTAGAGAACCTCCTTCCCCTAGTTCTTTACTTGAGAATCTGACACTTTTTAAGGTCCAATAAGAGACATCTCTTCTCTGTTATTTCTGAAACCTGTTACTTAGAGGTTTCATCTACATGACACGAACTTTGGCTTCCACAATCCCCCTTATCTTAACTCAGGCATTTCTTTGCACCAACTCCAACTCTTCAGGCATAGTTTAACTCTTTCAACCAATGGCCAATGAGAAAATTTTTTTTTTTTTTTTTAATTGAGATGGAGTTTCACTCTTGTTGCCCAGGCTGGAGTGCAATGGCGCGATCTTGGCTTACCGCAACCTCCACCTGCCTCAGCCTCCTGAGTAGCTAGGATTACAGGCGCATGCACAACCACACCCAGCTAATTTTGTATTTTTTATTAGAGGAGGGGTTTCTTTATGTAAGTGAGGCTGATCTCGAACTCCTGACCTCCAGTGTTCCGCCCACCTCAGCCTCCCAAAGTGCTGGGATTTTCGGCCCAGCAGAAAATCTTTAATCTGCCTATGACTTAGAAGTCGCCCACTTTCAAGATCTTCAAGGTGTCCTGCCTTTCCAGGCTGAACCAATGTATACCTTACATATATTGATTTATGGCTTTCCCTGTAACTTCTGTCTCTCTAAAAATGCATAAAACCATGCTGCCACCCAACCATCTTTGGCACATGTTCTCAGGCTCTCCCGAGGCTGTGTCATGGGCCATGGTCCTCATATTTGGCTCAGAAAAAACTTCTTCAAATATTTTACGGAGTCTGGCTTTTCTCGTCTACAGTGGGAAGGGCATCTTCCCCTCACTCTATTCTTTCCTACATTTGTCAACCCGCTTTCCTTCCTGTTGTACACTAGATGTCAGCTGCAATCTCACTACATCATATGATCAAATGAGCTAGAAACTTCCAAATTCATGTCCTAAGGGGATGTTTAAAAGCCTTACCCCAGATTTCCCCCAAATACCCCAGGAGCTTGCCTTCTTAAAATTAAAATTCTTTCTTAAAATTAAAATTTTAAAAATTCTTCATTAATTTTTATTCAAGTTGAAATAATATGTAAAGTAAGCAATCCCAATATAAGAAAATACAGCCTCTTCTGCCTCCAACTCCTAACACTCTTCCAAACTACTTCATCATGAAAAGTCTCACCTTTCTGTCTCTGACCCAGATGAAAACTCAACCCCTTCCTTGGTGTCTATAGAAAACCCACACTCACAAGGTAAGTCGAATGTGCAGAATTTACTGAAGATATTGGAGGCCCAAGGAGAGGTTTACTCTGCTGAAATTCAAAGAGCTTCAGCATGAACTTTGATATCTTTGTGAAAAGGAAATGAAACAAAACAAAACTCTTTGGCCACGAGGCCCTGAAGATGTATTATGGCTGCTTTGCTCTATGTAGTACCTCACTGGATCCCCACTCTCCCTCCCTCCTCATGGTCTCCCCTGACCTTGCTGCTATACTTGAACTCCAAATTCTCTCCACTCTGCACAGCCATTCATCTCACTCAAGCCCCAACCTCTAGACTCAGCTCCTAACCCTCTCAGGTGCCCAGATGAATAAAAAGACCTTTTATTGAAGCAGAACATACTCTTCTTACAAGGCAGCTGTTTGTGGATAGCAAACATTTTTATCTTTTTCTATTATATTTAAATACATAAATTTAATTGAGAATCTACTTTGTGCCAGATGCTGGTGAAATACAAAAGTGAAAAATATGTAAGCAACAATCCTTAAGAACGTAAACCTTAAGTTCCTTAGGAACTTGCAGCTTATGGAACAAGTAACCCCCATGCCAAGTCGTTGATGCTATAATAGAGACAGGGGCAAATGACCATGGGGCTCGAGGCGAGGGGACACCCTGTAGATTGGGACTCCTTAGAAATTCAAGGGCCTGACATGCAGCCATCTTGATTTCCTTTCTTTAGCCATGTGTTCACCTGATGTTCCTTGTGTCTCCCTTTCAAAAGCGTCATTCTGGGTGTAGCTGCTGATGCAGGATTCTTCTCGGCTCCTTTGCTGGACTTGAAACAGGGAGCACCCCATCTACTCAGCCCGCCACTGGGAGGGAGCACATGAGCAAATGAGTGTGGGGTTCTGCCAGCCACTCTGAGCACCAACACAGAGGCAAGCTCTTTGATGGGCCCGTGGCCAGACCGGGCATGTCACCCCAAGGGGAATGTGGCGGTGCCCAGGCTGGGGTGCCCACAACCCCAAAGCCCCAGAGGGGGTGTTAGTGGGATAATTATCTCTTTTAATTCTGCCTTCCATAGCCTGACAGACGGCAGCATGTTAGCAGCTCAGTCGGCCCCTGGCCCCACCTCATGGGGTTGGCTGCCCTCCACCAGTGAGGGCAGAGGGCCACTGTGACAGCCTTTCTGGGTACCTGCACTTGGTGGGTCCCAAGCTCCTGTCCAGCATCCAAGAAAAATGAGGTCACACTGACGACTGCAGGGTAATGACAGTGGAGAATTTTACTGAGTGACAAAAACAGCTCTCAGCAGAGAGGGGAGCTGGAGAGGGGACGAGAACATCAGGTCATCTTCCCTGAAGTCAGGCGGTCTCTTCCCCAAAGTCAGGCCATTTCTGTCTCTCTGACACTGTAGCTGAATCTAGGGTTTTTATAGGCACAGGATGGGAGTGGGGCAGGCCGTAGGTAGTATTGGAAAAGGCAACATTCGATTGGTTAAAAGGCATTATTCAGAAAGAACCAATCAGGAAAGAGCAGACAAACAGGAATAGAAGTTCTCACTTTGGGCCATGGGTTTCAGGCTGTGTTTTTGGCTTGAAGGCTTGAAGTTTCGCTGCAGACCCACCCCTGTCTGCCTAGAATTTCTCTGCCTCCTGGCTGTTACTGTCATGATTCCTTCCACTGCATTATATAATATACAGCATTTATGAATGATACTATCCCCAATAACACTAACTTGACAGTAACCCCAATTGGAAATATATAAAACAGTAGCTCTGTGCTACGTCTGAACCATCCTGAAGGGTACCATGAGCATCTGCAAGATCATTTGGTGGCTTGAGCAACACAGGATGAGGGTTCTACAAAGAAAGCCAATATGTGCTAAGATGCTCGATAAAGTCCATTTCAACCTAAGTTTCCTGTTCCTGTTTTTTTATTTCCTTCAAAACCAAATGCAAACCAGAGCTTTTCTTTCAGTCTTTAAAAATAAATGGGGGTAAGGGAGAGATCTCTGTTATCACAAAGGATGTTGCCTGCCTTGACAATGATTTCAACATTTCCTTGACAAAATACCGTGACTGTGCTGTATTACACCGACTTAGCTTGAATTTTGAGCATGCAGCAATTTGGTTGTCAAGACAATCAAATGTCTTGTCATGGAAGTTCTAATATGTGTAGAGTACATACTACATGCTAGTTGTTGTGCTGACTGGTTAAATATAATATCAATTTAATCCTCAAAATAAATCTGTGCAGTAAATGATATGTCAGATTTCTAAAATAAGAAAATGGAAGCTCTTGCATTTTCCAGAATTATATATAAATAGAACCATTCAATGTGTACTATTTTTGGCCTTGCTTCTTGATGAATTCAAAAATGAACTTGCCCAAGATTGCACAGCTGATAAGTAAAAGAGCTGGAATTTGAAGCCAGGTTCATTTGAGTCTAAACTCATGATATCTCTCAAACATAATAATCTATGGAAATAAAAATTGTTTTGGTTTTGAGGTTATTTCTAATAATTTGAAACCAGATGTTAAAATCAAATGTTTTATCTTTTAATGATATAATCCAGTTTTGCCTTCACCTTAGCATAATATACTGCTAGTAAGTTTAAAGTGTAGTTATTGTCCTCTGGGTTGAGATATTTTAAATTGTTGTTTTTAAATATAAAAGAGACATATGCTCATTGTAAAAAGCTATAACTTTATGGAGGTATAAAGTAAAATGTAAATGTCAATAGCCCACAAAAAGTGGAATAGACGCTTAACCAAGGAAGATCTATGGGTGGCAAATAAGCATATGAAAAACTGTCCATCACCATCAGTCATTAAAGCAATAAAACTTTCCCATTAGAAGACCTAAAATTTAAAAGTCTGATCATGCCAGATGTTGGCAAGTATATAGAAAAGCTGGAATACTCATATACTGCTGCTGGGAGGTAAAATGGTAAAACCATTTGGAAAACAGTTTGGCAGCTTCTTAAAAATTTAAACATATACTTGCCATATGACCTAGCCGTTCCACTCCTAGGTACGTTATCTACACAAGAGAAATGAAAACATGTGCAAATACAAAGACTGGTACACAAATGCTCAGAACAGCATTATTCATAATAGCCCAAAACCCTCAACAATCCAAATGTCCTTCCGCAGATAAATGGATAAGCAAACTGTGATACAGCCATACAATGCAATGCTATTTAGCAACTAAAATGAACTAATTATTTGTACCCTTAACAATGTGGATAAACCTCAAATTAATATTGCTGAATGAAAGACACAAGGCCAAAAGTAGTATGTATTGAATGAGTCTATTTATATACAACTCTAGAAAATGCAAACTGTTCGTTGCCTGGGGATGGAGGACAGAAAGGGATGGTAGGGAGGGTTTTCAAGGACAGTAAAGACACCTTTGGGGTGATGAATATATTCAGTATTGTGATTGTGGCAATGCCTTCACAGGTGTGTATGTTAGTAAAAATGTATTAAACTGCACACTTTAACTATATCCAGCATACTGTATGTCAACTATATCTTGACAAAATTACACACATGCACACGCACACACGCACACACACACACACACTGCAAAGGATTAAATACGTTCCCCAAAAATGTATATGTTGAATTACTAACCCCCTAGGTGATATTTGGAGGTGGGTCCTTTGGGAAATGATTAGATCAAGAGGATGGAGTCCTCATGAGTGGGATTAGTGCCCTTATAAAAGAGACTTATCTGCCCTTCTGCTACCTAAGGACACGACAAGCAGGTGCCTTCTGTGAACCAGAAGTTGCCCTCACTAGATGCCAAATCTTGGACTTCTCAGCCTCCAGAACTGTGACGAATAAGCTTCTAGCATTTATAAGTCACTAATTTTCTGGTATTTTGTTCTAGCAGCCCAAACAGACTAAGACAAATACACACAGACACACAGACACAAACACACAACGGCTCCAAAATCCTCTCCAAAAGTTACCTCTGATGTCAATGTTATGATCATCTTTCTAGATATTTACACAAAAGGGATCATAATATTCACAGTAGTCTATAAGTTGCTTTTTTCACTTGAGCTTTTTTTCATGTGTATACATACAGATCTACCTCACTGGATGCCTAGGAATTCAGATGTGTGAATGCTTTAGTGGGTCCTCTGTGGACATTTAGGTGGCTTCTTGTTTGTGCTTCCCTACTGATCTTTCCAGAGTTGTGAACACCCAACTACGAAGCTTCCTAGTTACGCATTACTCCCACGCTGGCGCTTTCTCCTACCCTGTCCTACATCCTGACCCCAGGAGCCTGCAACCGAGCTGTTCTGGCCTACTTGCTCCACCTGGTGGTCAATGTCAGATACTACCTAGGTTTAGTATTCTAGAGTCTCCTTGTCTCTAGTTTGTCCATCTTGGCCCTGTTTTTTTTTTTTTTTTTCACTTTTTTTTTAGACGGATTCTTGCTGTGTTGCCCAGGCTGGAGTGCAGTGGCGCGATTTCGGCTCACTGCAACCTCTGCCTCCTGGGTTCAAGCAATTCTCTGCCTCAGCCTCCTGAGTAGCTGGCACCCACCACCACACTCGACTAATTTTTTTTTTTTTTTTTGAGATGGACTCTCTCACTCTGTCGCCCAGGCCGGAGTGCAGTGAAGCGATCTTGGCTCACTGCAACCTCCACCTCCCAGGTTCAAGCGATTCTCCTGCCTCAGCCTCGTGAGTAGCTGGGACTGCAGGCGCGTGCCACCACGCCCAACTAGTTTTGGCATTTTTAGTACAGACGGGGTTTCACTATGTTGGTCAGGTTGGTCTCGAACTGCTGACCTCGTGGTCTTCCCGCCTCGGCCTCCCAAAGTGCTGGGATTACATGTGTAAGCCACTGCATCCGGCCAAGAGTGATCTTTCTAAATACAGGTATTGATCGACTTACGACCCATGCAACTTACGACCATTCGACTTTAGGACCACACTCGCTAGCCACGACTGCTCCGCGTCTGGCAGCGCAAACGTTGCCCAGCTGGGCGTACGACCAGGTTCCGGCAGCACTACCATCTCCGCGTGCATATAGCCTACTCAACTTAAGACCAAATAGTGTTACGACCGGTCTGTCAGAACCAATCATGGTCGTAAGTCGAACAGTAGCTGTGCAAATCTGATCTAACTCTCATGATGAAAACTCATCACCTAAAACAAACATAAACCCCTTAGCAGAGCATACAAAGCAGGAGTACTTTGACCCTTGCTCACCTCTCAGGCTTCAATTTTCTCCTCCTAGCACTTTGCACCCCAGCCATACATAACCAACTGTAGGTCGTTAAACACACAGTGCTGTTTCCAACATCCATATATTTGGACCACGCGAAGCAGGAGCGGCGCGAACAAACCTCTCGAACAACCGAACTGGGAAGGAAACGGCAGTTTTATTCCGCCGGGAGCTGCGGCTGGCTCCAGCCTCAATAACCGAGCTCCTCGACAAAGAAAATCCTGGCCCTTTTAAAGGCCTACAGTCTAAGAGATGCACAAGTGAGAATGTGGAGAGCGTGTGGGACGTGACTAGGTAGGGGGTCTGAGCAGCTGAGCAAGAATAGTGCCTTCGGGGGAAAATTCCTCCATACCATGTCTGTGCTCTATAGATAGGATTGCAAGTAGGAGTAGGGGATTTGATCCTTAACCTTTAGATCTGGCCGGTGGCACCAACCGGCTCGTCCGCTGACTTCATCTGGCTGACTTTTAACTTTTCCTTCGGAAATGCAATGTAGAGCCGGGCGCGGTGGCTCAGGCCTGTAATCCCAGCACTCTGAGAGGCCGAGGTGGGCAGATCACAAGGTCAGGAGATGGAGACCATCCTAGCCAACATGGTAAAAAAAAAAAAAAAAAACCCGTCTCCACTAAAAATACAAAAAAATTAGCTGGGGCTGATGGCGCATGCCTGTAGTCCCAGCCACTGGGGAGGCTGAGGCAGGAGAATTGCTTGAACCCAGGAGGTGGAGATTGCAGTGACCTGAGATTGCGCCACTGCACTACAGCCTGGGCGACAGTGGGAGACTCTGTCTCAAAAAAGAAAAAAGAAAAAGAAAAGAAATGCAATGTAGGAGGCTAGGGGGACGTGGTCTTAGAAGCTTAAGTCTCCCTCCCCACCTGTTGATTCCTTTTCTTCAGATTTTCCTGGTGAAAACTGGGAAAACTGCCACACAAATTGTAAAAGAGCGGTAACACTGCCACCTGCTATTTTCTGTCTCTGGGTGTCACTCTGCCCACTCCCATTCCATGTTTGCCAGGCAAACTCCTATTCAGCTTTTAGAACCCTACTTAGCAGACCCCCACTCCCCTGCAGTCTCACCTTTTCCCCCACATAGAGTTGATCACTCTTCTTACTATACCTCTAATACCAAACCTAGAACATTAGATTATAATTATCTGCTTATATGTTTGTCTCCTGTACTAAACTGGCTGCCTCCCTGAACCCCATCACTAAGCTTGGGGGCCAGACTGTCTCTTGGTCATTATCCTCTCTCCAGCGTCTTCTGCAGTGCCCAGAACACAGTTAAGTAAGGCTTAATAAGCAGCTATTGAAAGAAAAAGAAACTAACTACATCCACAGTCTTAAGGGAGTGGTGCTGCATGCTTACTCTTTTTTCCATGTGGGTAGGGCCCACCAAAGTCAGGAATGCTGTGGTCAAGACACAGAGTTCAGGGGCTGAGACCAAAGGAACCACATACTCTAATCTTGATCAAATACATTGTCAAGTAACATCCACCACCTTGGCAAACCTGAAGGTCATTCGCACCATCTGAACATGGTATTCCTCACTCAGTGGTTGGGGAACAAATGACAAAGAGGTTTGGTTTGCAGTTTACAGTGTTATTCCTTCGGGGGCCATAAGGAAATTGTTCCAACAAATGGAGTTTCCTTTTATTGAAGTCCCCAGGGAAGAAATTGTAAGATCATGGTGACCCTCCTTTTTCCTCATTCGGGATCCGAAGGAAGATGTTTCACCCTTTTACTCTTACATTCAACAAACATTTATTAAGCATCAGGCACTTTTCTAGGCACTTGGGATCTATTAGTGAACAAAACAACGATCCCTGCACTCATGGAGCTTAATTCTAATGAGAATAAACAATACAGTACTAATAAACAGAAGAAGTAAATGCATTGCCTCATATGCTAGAAGACAAGTGTTAGGAGAAAAAGAAAACGTCGAGCAGGTTGGGGGTTCTGTCTATAAAGAGAGGCACATAAACATGTTCATGCAAGCAGAATCCTACTAGGCTCCCTGTTACGGGAGGTGATTTCCTCACTGTGGAAACCAGTTTAGATTGGATTTCTGTTCCTTGAAGCTGAAAGTGTCCAGACTAAACTGAGCCACCTTGGCACGCCTTCCTTAAGAGCAGTCTTTGTCATCCACTAGTCCCATCTGTTCCCTTGGCAAGGAAAAATAATTACCAGGAGATGCCAGAGTCTCCATTTCCATTTGAGGGTTTTCCTGAGAGCCTCTGATGACACTGTTCTTTGTCACATACCAGCCAATTATTTCCAGTCCAGCTAACCTACTTGTCACTCTCAAGCATGAAAGTCATAAAGCTGCACCTCAAAGTGTACCCCCAGGATGGGATTCAAAAGGATCAACATGCGACTGCTGTTCATGGGCACACTCTGTCCACAGGGACACTCTGTCCACAGGGACAGGGCCACCCGCACAACCCCAGTTCAGCCACCCTCCTCTCCAGCCTGAATCGCTGCCACATCTTCCTAACTGGTCTCCTTACAGCAGTCAGGGTGACTCTTTTAAAAGAGTTATCACGTCCTGTCATTTCCCTCCAATCATTTCCTGCCACTTACAGACACCGCATGATCTGGCCCTGCGTTTGCTCCAGCTTCTCCTGCCAAACCTCTTCCTTACTTGCCATGCTTCAGCGACACTTGCCTCTGCTGGTTCCTTTAGGATGCCAGCTTCTTCCATTCCGGCCTTTGCAACTGCCATTCCTGCTACCTAGAACATTCTTTCCCCAGACATCTGCAGGCTTACACCCTTTCTTTATTTAGATTTCTGCTCAAATGTAACTTCAGCGTTGTAGCCTTACCTGACCAAGCTACCTAAAATAGGTCCCCAGGCTACCTAAAATAGGTCCTCTTTGTTGTCATAGTATTTGTCACACAGGAAATTATCACCTGGATCCATTTCTTGGTTTCTGTGTTGCCCGCCTCCCTTACTAAAATGTGAGCTCCCTGAGGACGAGGTCTTCGCCTATGTTGAACACTCTTGGGCTCTCCAGATATAAGCCCTACTTGGCACCTAGTAGGTGCTTCATAAATATTTTCTGAATGAATTAATGATAACTTGACTGACTCTACCTCACTCCATGGCCAAGAGAGGACATTCACACACAGACACACACCCTTTTAAAGATATATGTATGTATATGTGCACACACACGTATGTGATTTTTCACAAAGTCATGTCTGATTAATAATCTGATAACTGTGAACGTCCTCGGGCTAGGCACTAACAGAGGCTAGACTGTGTTATAACTGGTTAAGGAAACCATCATGAAGCTGCAAGCATAAGCAAGCAGGCGTGTGTACAGGATCAGGGAGAGAGTTTGCCTCCCACTTCTGCACTGAGCCAGGCACAGGGTTTGGAAGCTATGGAAGTGTCCAGAGATTTTCTGCCACAACTCTTGTCTGTCCTACAGCTCACAGTGGCAGAGGTACCTAAGCATCTCTACGCACAGCAAACCTGCACATGCGAGAATCCGAGTAAGAGAGGACAATCAAGGTGAATGCCATGCAGTGTTTGTAAACTCAGAGGCATGCATGAGTGCTCAGAAATAACTGCGGATGCTTTAAAGAAGACTGATTTCCAGCAATACAGCTGGTGCACATTCATGCCATCATAATTTGAATACAAAATGGAAGTGCGACCTCATTTTCTACTCACAAGGCTGTGTGGACTGAGACCAGGAGTAAAGCATGAGTGGAAAATCTGAGTTACATTAAAAAATGAACCAGGTAAATTACCCATCAAAATCATGGGTGGGGTCAAAGAGTCTAGTAAATGTATCTCCAGATTCTACAACTATGTTCTTATTTTTCTTTTCTTCATTTTGCTTTTCCCTCAAGCATCAACATGCTGAAGAAGTTTTTTGGAAAAACTATATTCACTGTTTTTCAGGTTTGTTTAGTTACTGGCATTGTATCATTTTTTTTTCATTGCAACTATTTGGCATTTCAAAGACATTATTGCTTGAATAGTGTTTTATAAGTCACCTAAGAAACTTTAACTTCCCTTCGTGAGACCAGGTATTCTTACCGAGAATCCCTGAAAATTACTGGGACATCATTTGTTTATAAATCATAAATTGGGCTAGGCACGGTGGCTCACGCCTGTAATCCCAGCACTGTGGGAGGCCAATGTGAGCAAGATCATTTGAGGTCAGGAATTTGAGACCAGCCCAGCCAACATAGTGAAACCCTGTCTCTACTAAAAATACAAATATTAGCCGGGCATGGTGGTGGGCACTTGTAATTCCAGCTACTTTGGAGGCTGAGGCAGGAGAATCACTTGAACCCGGGAGGCGGAAGTTGCAGTGAGCCAAGATTGCGCCACTGCACTCCAGCCTGGGCAACAAAGAGAGATTCCATCTCAAAAAAAAAAAAATCATAAATTGCTCCACAGTGGGTTGCTTTTTTTAGTGCTGATATTGACTATACAAAGAAAGATCTTGATTCTTCTGTTTGCTGTGGCCCAGAAATTTCTGCTTTTGCAGAAGAGAAAATAAGGTGGTTAAGGGGCTAGGAAGGGTGACTGAGGATGAGGCTACAACCTGTGACCCTTCACAGGTCTGTTTAGAACAACAGCATCAATCATCTCCAGAAAAGTGGCTGTTAGTGGGAAGGCAGCCACCACAAAGACTATTAATTCTGACCTGTGGCTTCTTGTGTTTTAAGAGCATTTTATGCTTTTAGAGCATTTGGAGATCATCTCTTCTAACTGTTCCAACCTACCTCAAACCAAATATTGCCTAGTTAATAAAGAAGTAGCCAATTAGCAAAATGTGCATTGCCAGGTGTGTGTGTGTCGGGGAAGATAGGCTTCTTCCTTAACTGACTTTCTTTGAAGACCTGCTAGGCCAGGTCACCGCTGGAGGAACTAGAGGTTGGGCTGGGAGCTGGTTACAGAGGTGAGTGAAATTTTGTCCCTGCCTTCCAGACACTAAAAATCTAAAGGAGGAACAGACATGAATAGAAATAAACTCAAAAAGGATGTTCTCGGTAGCCCTTAAGGTGACTTTCACACCTGAGATTTTATTACCCTGTTCTATTCATCCATTCAACAAATATCTGTTCAGGTCACCCAGGGGAAACTGGAACAGAGGTCTGTGGGGGGTACAGAGAAGGGCATAATTACTTCCAAAGGTGGAGCAGTGGAAGGTTATGATGCAGGTCATATGGTAGCATCTGAGCTGAATCTTAAATGGCAAGTAGAAATTTGGGAATAGATAGATTTTTGGGGTGAAAGATACTGCAAGAAAAGGGTAGTATGTAAGTAAAACCAGGACCCTAAAGTTGGGAATCATGAGTGTTTTAGCATTCCTAAAGTGTGATGCGTGTGGTGGGGTTTGTGGTATGGTAGTGCTCTCTAACCTGTGGCAGATGCATTCCAAGACCCCTAATGAATGCCTGAAACCATGGATAGTACCAAACCCTATATAGACTATGTTTTTTTCCTATACACACATACCCATGATGAAGTTTAATTTATAAATTAGGCACAGTAAGAGATTGACAATAACTAGTAATCAAACAGAATAATTATAACAATATGTGAAGATCACTACTTTTGGGTTTGTGGCCATTATTAAGTAAAAGAAAGGTTACTTGAACAGAAGCACTGCAAGACTGACACAGTCCATCTAATGGGTTGCCGAGTGACTCACAGGTAGTGTGTACAGCATGGATATGCTAGACAAAGGGATGATTCATGTTCTGGTCGGGTTGGAGCAAGATGGGGCGAGATTTCATCATGCTCCTCAGAACAGCACACAATTTAAAACTTATGAACTGTTTATTTCTGGAATTTTCCATTTAATAGTTTCAGACTGCAGTTGACGACAAGTAACTGAAACCTTGTAAAGCAAAACCACAGATAAGAAGGAACCACTATGGTTTTAAAGCATGTCTGCAAATTCTTTGACACTTCCTACAAAAGGTAGAGTGTAATGGCCCTCCCTTTGAATACAAGTCGACTCTAATGACAGGCTCCTAACTAAGAGAATGTAGTGGAAATGACACTGCACTGCGTCTGAAGCCAGACTAGAAAAGGTGTTACAACTTCTACCTGGTACGCTCTCTCACGACATGTGCTTTGGGAGCCCACGTGTGAGACCTCCAGCTACCCTGAAGCCACCAGGCTGGAGAGACCACGTGGGAAAGCCACAGAGTGAGACAGAGAGATGCCCCAGCTACTGGAGTCTTCCCAGCATCAACCACCATACACAAGTGTGGAGATTTTCCAGTAACTCTTACCCTCCACTTTCAAGTCTTCTAGCTCAGGTCCCAGATATTGTGGAGCAGAGATAACCCTTCCCTGCTGAATCTTGTTCAAATTCCTGATACACAAGAATCTGTGAGCATAATGAAAGGTTGTTTTGTGCCACCGAGTTTCGGGAGTAATTTGTTACACAATCATAATAACTAGAGAAAGCTTGCTGGAAGATGAGGCAGAAAGAATGCGTTGCTTCCCAATCAGTGAAGGCCTTGAAGTTTGGGTTTTACTTGGAGTAAGAGGGAGCCACTGATGGCTTTTCAGTAGGGATGTGACAAGAGGATATCTCCTGAACTGATCTCCAGTGTTTTTGTGAGGACAGCTTAATGTTTGCTTTAATCTTTTTCATCACTGAGAAGAGAGGAAGAAGGGAGCAAGATGCAGAGTCCACGATCCAGGGAAGCAGTGTGGAAGCAGAAGCATCAGTCTCTGTGGCTTTCTCTCATCTCCTTGGGAAATCTTGGGAAACATGAAAACAGAAGCATGGTGGGCAAAAATATCTAAGACCTACCAATGTATAAAACCACTGCTTTAGTACCTGAATATTAGACCAAAAGCTAGTTTTCTCTCTCTCTCTTTTTTTTGAAACGGAGCCCAGCTCTGTCATGTAGGCTGGAGTACAGTGGTACGATCTTGGCTCACGGCAGTCTCCACCTCCTTGGTTCCAGTGATTCTTCTGCCTCAGCTTCCCTGGTTCAAGTGATTCTCCTGCCTCAGCTTCCTGAGTATCTCTGGTTACAGGCATGCACTACCATACCTGACTAATTTTTTTTTGTATTTTTAGTGGAGTTGGGTTTTACTATGTTGGCCAGGCTGGTCTCAAACTCCTGACCTCAAGTGATCTGCCTGCCTCAGCCTCCCGAAACATTGGCATTACAGGCATGAGCCACCACACCTGGTCTTTTTTTCTCCTTGTTTTCAATGGGATTAAGAAAAAAATAGATTGTCAAGACTTAAAGAGAAATCAACTAAATAATGTGAAATGTATCATCACTCTTGCTCTTTAAATCTGGCTTTTGCTCACTAGGTACACACAGCCATGTCTCACCTCTTTGAGTTTTGTCATTCTGTCCTCTTACCTAGAACACTCTGACTCCTTTTCTTCTAGCTAACTCTCCCCTCAAGACTTGGCTTTAGGGTAGCTCATTCATTCATTTACAAAATATTTATGAAGAACCAAGTTTTGTACCAGACACCACACCAGGCACTAGAGAGACGGACATGAAGAAAGACTATCTGTGCAGGGTCCAGTGGGAAGAACAGATGTAACCAGAAGAAACAGTGATGGTATCAATTTTATTGGTACAATTTTATCCAGGGCACCCAGGAACAGTGGCTCACATCTGTAACCCTAGCACTTTGAAAGGCTTGAGGCAGGAGAATCACTTGAGCTCAGCAGTTTGAGACCAGCCTGGGCAACAGAGCAAGACCCTGTCTCTAATAAAATAAAATAGCTGGACGTGGTGGTGTGTACCTGTAGTCCCAGCTACTCAAGAGGCCGAGGCAGGAGGATGCCTTGAGCCTAGGAGTTCAAGATTGCAGTAAACTATGATCGTGCCACTGCACTTCAGCCTGGGTGACAGAACAAGACCCTGTCACACACAAAAAATTTACCTGGAGCCCCAAGAAAGTGAGTGAAAATCCATCTATCACTTCCCTCCTATTTCACTGGTCAAAATCCAGTAAATCCAGTAGTATGTCGATATCTAACCGTAAAGGAGGCTGTGTGACCAGGAGATAAAGGAAGTAGGTGGGTCATTCTCTGGCACATAGTCTACATGTGTTCATTTCTTTTCCTTTTTTTTTTTTTAATAGAGAAGAAGTTTCATCATGTTGGCCAGGATGGTCTCGATCTCCTGACCTTGTGATCCGCCTGCCTCTGCCTCCCAAAGTGCTGGGATTACAGGCATGAGCCACTGTGCATGGCCTGTTCATTTCATTTTATTTTCACAGGATTCCCAGTTAGTTAGGCCCGATCATTCTCATTTTATAGATAAGATTATTCAAACTTTGAAAGATTAAGCAGCTTGCCTAAAATCCTTCAGTATTTGGTTAGTAGAGCTGCAATTCCACTGCATGTGTGCTGTTTTCCTCAACACTGCTACTCTCCTCCAAAAGAAATATTTAGATTATTATGTGTCTTTGTAAATAATTATACAGTCATGCACCTCATAACTGTTTCAGTCAACGGTGGACTGCATATATGATGGTGGCCCCATAAGATTACAATGCAGCTGCCTAAACACGTCTACCATAATTTATCTTTTACACCATATTTTTTCTGTACTTTTTCTGTGTTTAGCTATGTTTAGACGCACAAATACTTGCCATTGTGTTACTACAATTTCCTGCAATATTCAGTATGGTAACAGGCAGTACAAGTTCGTAGCCTAGAAGCAATAGATTAGACCATGTTGCCTAGGGTGTAGCAGGCTGTGCCATCTAGGTTTGCATAAGTACACTCCATGATGTTTGCACAAGGACCTAATGATGCCCTTCTCAGAGTGTATCCTGATCATTAAGCAATCATGACTGCAATTGTTTGAAACACTGCTTAATCACTGTATTTTGCAAAGTTCTGGGTAGTCCTAAGTGATTTTTCATCTTTCTTGGTTTGCCTGGAGTTTGTTTCAGCTTATCGCGTCTCCAGGAAAACTATCTAGATTTTCCTCAAGAACCTCTGCGGTCATACAGCTTTTGATTGATTTTCTTGATTGATTTTCTTTAAAGGGACAGAGAGATCCCTTTGCAGTTTAAGCAGAGATAAGGGAATATATTTTCTTCTTAATTTTCATGATTAGCTCTCTGGCCTCTCTGACTGCCTTATCTATTTCCTGGTTTTCAGGCAAAGCAGAAAGAAAGAAAAAAGGAAAAAGAAAGTTACAGTCAAAGTTTGTCAGAGTTAGTTTTCCTTCTAATCAGTGACTTTTCCCTGCCAACTGATTTCCTGCACTCCCAGCCAGTATTTAGAAGTGTGCCTGTAACGTCCTCTTGTCAATCAGTATATACAGCACTGAGAAACTACTATGTTACAGGCACTGTGCAAAAGAACATAGATTAATTTAAAGATGGATATACACCTGATACAGTGGCTCATGCCTGCAATCCCAGCACTTTGGGAGGCCTAGTCGGGTGGATTACCATTGGCCAGGGTGGTCGGGAGTTCAAGACCAGCCTGGCCAATGTGGTAAAACCCCATCTCTACTGAAAATACAAAAAATTAGCCTGGCGTGGTTGCAGGCGCCTGTAATCCCAGCTATTCTAGAGGCTGAGGCAGGAGAATCACTTGAACCCAGAAGGCAGAGGTTGCAGTAAGCTGAGATAGTGCCACTGCACTCCAGCCTGGGCACAACAGAGCAAGATTCTGTCTCAAGAATAAATAAATGAATGAACGAATAAATAAAGAAATAAAGGTGGATATAAAGGATTATTGTCTGAAAAAGGGTTTAAGGCAAACACGAGCAACCATTGCTCACTGCAGGCTCCGATGCAGGCAGAAGTATCTCCTGTTCTCACCACCCATGACCAAGAGGTGCATTTGGGTGAAGGCATAGCTGCATATGCCTCAGATCTGCACTGCAGAAGAGGTACCCCCATACCTGTATTTTCCCCTTTTATGGAGCAAGTATGAGAATGACCTTGCCCAAAAGAGACAGTGTGGTCTCAGCCATCAGGTAATCTGAGAATAAGAGGCAGCTATTGAGGGGAGTATTGGTAAACGCTACCTGCCCAGCATCTGGAGACTTTAGGTGCTCAGGAGAAGTTTAATTTTTGCACAACCCCTCCTGCTAAAAGGAAAAAAAAAAACCATGAAACCCTTGTTAATCCAAAGTCAGGCAATTTGAGCCTCTGAGTTCAGTCTTTAGACAGTTAAATGAGTAGAAGACATTCCTTATACCCAAGGAACTCACAGTCTAAAGTGAGTCAGTTTCCTGTTCTCAAATAATTACAGGACATGTGTGATATCTGCTGCATATTTAAAAGCTTTCCTGAAGTCTGCTTTTTTTGCAGCTAGTCATGCATAGCAGATTTCACCCTTCCATAGCAGATGGGTGGAAACAATGCTAAGGGCCCTACTTTTCTTTATGGAGATGGCAAAAATGCTCAAAGAGCTAGGCGAATCATGTAAATGAATGAAGTAGGCTACATATAAGAAAGGTGGGCTTGTGGCATTCAAATTCAAAGTCCACCTGTGGGCTGAAAGCCACTCATTGCAGTATCCTCTACACCAAGCTTATGGTTCAGCTCTGGGCTCCTGAAGGAATTACTCAGGACTGCCTATGTAGATTTAGATGTCTATGTAGATTAGAACTCACTTCAGGTGAGTTCCTCGCCTCATTTGGCAGGAATGGTGAATTTCCCACAATTTGCATGACTCTATGGTTCCAAAGTGAACCATCTGCTGCCATTTTTGAAAATTATAAAAGCAACACTGAAGCAATGTAAACCAATCCAGATTTTTAGCTAAACAGTTCCAATTTTCTTCCTTGTCAGTTAAGCTTACATCAGCCTTATTTTTCAACAATGAATTTGATCTAAATACTGATTTAGGGACCTGAGTCTGCTTTATTGAGATCACTTGAGAACTTCTTGTACATGTCTCTGCATGGATATTCCTTTCTCTAGGAAGCCTACCTGGTCATCAGGTCTAGATTACATGCTCCTTTTACATGGCCGCTTGAATTGACTTCTATTTGTCAAGGTATAATTTTCAACAAGTTAAAAACATGACTTATATGAAATAGAACAAATGTAGGCTTAAAATTATTCATTTCATCAATTAAAGAGTTAGCCAGTAAAATGGTAAAGTTGGTTTAAGGAACATTTGAGAAATAGGGGTTTATGTATCCCATCAAGAAATGCATTTTTAAAAAATCTTATAATAAGATTACTAGGTTAGATACAAAATTGGTTAATGTCTTACAGGGTAATAAACAGTAATCTTATATCTTTTCTATAGAACATAAATCATTTTACTTGTATTAGCAATGGACAAGAATAATTTGCATTGTTATCAATTTTTTCGTGTTTTGTTCTGGTTTTGGTTTTTGATTTTTTGAGACAGGGTCTCTAACACCTAGGGTAAAGGGAGGTGGCATGATGACAGCTTACTGTAGCCTTGAACTCCTGGGTTCAAGCGACTCTTCCACTTTAGCTTCCTGGTTAGCTGGGATTACAGACACATACCACCATGCCCAGATAATTTTTGTATTTTTTTAGATACAGGATCTCTCTATGTTGCCCAAGCTGGTTGCCAACTCTTAGCCTCAAGCAATCTGCCTATCTTGGCCTCCCAAAGTGCTGGGATGACAGGCATGAGCCACTGCACTGGGTCCCTGTTATCAGTTTTTCATAACGTAACATCTGCCTTTACAAAGTTCTGAAATATCTGAACCAATAATGAGTAGTAAGTCCAACAAAGGTACACAATCCTAGATAGCCCATTAATGCTTGCAAAAGTCTGCTCCTACAGTGCACTACACAGCACTCTACTAAAAGGCCATCCGGCAATCCCTTTGCCTATTTCCCAGTCTTTGGATAATGTTTGGATAACTATCCAAGTTTTTGGATCATTGTTCTTAACACAATATAATGCTATATTATTTTCAGGAATGGATCCTCTGTTACTGGCCTGAGTGGAGAATAGCAATCTTCACACGGATGTGTAAATACTGGGTGATGTGTTAGGCTCACTTGTTAGCTAAATAAATGGCTCCTGTGCCACCAACTAATTAGATTCAAATTTGCTCCTTGGAAGAATTTTAAATTATCACATGTCACAGACCTCTAAGTTGCTCAGGAACTGTTGAAATTGTAAATATTAAATCATTAAAATAACAAGAGTATAATAATACTAATTGCAATGTATTGATCCATACAATGTCCCTGGCACTCTGCTCAACTCTTCATATACATTATTTCTTTTAATTTTTCCACAAGTTATGGGATATTTGTTCTAGTCAAGGTTCTTAGTGGCAAATAATATACCCTACTCTGACCAGACCAGAAGGGTCTTCGTAGCTCATGGAACCGAGACCAGAGGGTCTTGGTTGCTCACAGAATTAGCTAGTGAGTGACTCTAACGTATTTTAGACTGAAGAACCAAGCTTGAGAAAGAACTAAAGGAAGCCAGGCATAGCTAAGACCATGCTAAGGATACCATAGCTGGTGTCATCAGCACTGGGCATCATCACTGCAGCTCTGTGAGTCATCCCTATCTACCTGTGGTGATCAGCATCTGATAGAACATGCGTAGGTCCCATGCCCATGCTACAGCCGTCGAGGTCTGGGAAGATAGCATGCCTTTCCAGCTCCAGTAGAAAAGCATCAATGGAATTAGCATATCATCCCCACTCTGGCTTCTATAGTAAATGGTGGAGCTGGATCACCAAAATGGCAAATGGCTCCCACAACATTGTTATTGCCATTTGATACCTGTGAAGATAAGGACGTATGTATAATGAGTGGTGGAACTTGGCTGTGAACCCTCTGGTCTGTCTGAACCCAAAGCCCACCCTCTTTCCACCATACAACATTTCCTCATTATATACAATTATTTTGTACCTCAGTTTACTAACTCTTTGAAAAATTTGATCTATGTAATACTTGTAACTTTTAAAAAGCCATTTTTAAAAATTTGCAGGTATAATCATGAAGGTCTTCCTTTAAATAAAGAATTCACCTTGAGCATTAAAATTTACCTGTATAATTATGTTATACAGTGTTTTTTTCTTTTTCTTTTCTTCTTTTTTTTTTTTAAAAGACTGATTTTCACTCTGCTGCCCAGGCCAAAATGCAGTGGCACGATCTTGGCTCACTGCATACTCCGCCTCCCAGGTTCAAGTGATTCTCCTGCCTTGGCCTCCCGAGTAGCTGAGGCTGCAGGAGCACACAACTACACCTGGCTAATTTTTTTTTTTTTTTGAGATGGAATTTCACTGTTGTTGAATTTTTTGTATTTTTAATAGAGACACGGTTTCACCATGTTGACCAAGCTAGTCTCGAACTCGTGACATCAGGTGATCTGCCTGCCTCAGCCTCCCAAAGTGCTGGGATTATAGGCATGAGCCACTGCGCCTGGCCTATATTGAACTTTTTAGGAATTTACTGATAATGTACGTGCAGATATACATGTAACATAAACCATGACATGGCCTGGGGTTCCTCTCAGGGAATTGGCCAGAAATGATGCTTCCTCTGTGTGTGTGTGTGTGTGTGTGTGTGTGTGTGTGTGTGTGTGTGTGAATATGTATTTATATAAACAGTTTCATATTTTCATATAAAGCATTATTCCAGCCTTGCTTTCTGGAAGGCACAGCCATCCCAGTATCTGATCCAGGCATCCTTCTAGAGTAATGGAATGTGATTATAAATACTTTGGGCACTTAGTTGGTACAGAGCTGGTATGCTTGTTGACATGTTCTTATGGAAATTAGATAATTATGCCAATAGGTAATACTTTGCATGTGACACTGCACTTGTGTATGTGTGTATTTGTGGAGAGAAGCCACGAAGTGAGTTCTTCTGGTTTCTATTCTTGACCTGTCAACTGAGTGAGTCACTGCTGAGTATCCCTTTAGTCAATGCCCAGGAATTCAGGTAAAAGCTACTGTTCAGGCATCCAAATGTTCTTAATTTTTCATCTTCAAAAGGTATGGCCGGGTGTGGTGGCTCACACCTGTAATCCCAGCACTTTGGGAGGCTGAGGGGTGGATCACTTGAGGTCAGGCGTTTGAGACCAGCCTGGCCAACATGGGGAAACCCTGTCCCTATTAATAATACAAAATATTAGCCAGCCATGGGGGCACACATCTGTGATCCCAGGTTCTCAGGAGGCTAAGGCAGGAGAATCCCTTGAGCTCAGGAGACAAAGGTTGCAGTGAGCCGAGATTATGCCACTGAACTCCAGCCTAGGTGACAGAGTGAGACTCTGTCTCAAAAAACAAACAAAAAATAGTATAATTATTAAGTCCCTTACCCCTTTGGGAAAGGATATTTGTCCAGTTTATCATCAAAGAAAGGGAAAGTTTTAGAGGTCAGAGGCTGGGGCAAAAACATGTTTAAAATGAAAGCAAACGCCATGTGCTCTGGCTATCTAAGAATAGGGCTTGAGGAGAACAACTTAAAAAGTAAGGATCAATACTCCCCCACCCAGCATTAATAATTTTGACATATCATAGTGAGAGACTGTTTGCAAATATATTCTTTTATATACTTTATATGAAAAGCTCCATTTGTTGGCCAGGTGTGGTGGCTTATGCCTGTAAACCCAGAACTTCGGGAGGCCAAGGCAGGCAGATCGAGACCACCCTGGCTAACATGGTGAAACCCCATCTCTACTAAAAATACAAAAAAATTAGCCAGGTGTGGCGGCACGCACCTGTAGTCGCAGCAACTCAGGAGGCTGAGGCAGGAGAGTCTCCTGCCTTAACTGGGAGGCAGAGGCTGCAGTGAACCAAGATCATGCCACTGCACTCCAGCCTGGGCGACAGAGTGAGACTCCGCCTCAAAAAAAAAAAAGGCTCCATTTGTTGTCATGGCTTTCTGAAATATGAATAAAAAGGAGATGGGAAAGTTACTTCTACACACTAAAGTATATTTAGGAGAACATACAATGATAAGAGTAGCTGCATTATATGGCAGTATGAAACATACTAGTAACATATGAATGATGTTCCCATTATAAAAGAAGCAAGCTGTTTAAATGTATAAGTAATAAACCAGGAACTAACTTGCCTAAGTAGTCTCCTGAACAGTTGGGTTTTTTTTTTTTAGTCCGTTTCTATGTATTTCATATATGCAGAATGCATATATGCTGTCTCTAGTGTATGCTCTCTCTAGCATAAATCGTGTCACCCCATAATCAGTGTTCTGTAACTCATGTTTTTATGTTGAATAGTGTATCTAAAGAGTCACATTTCTTAATCCTTCTTTTATGTCTTCTGGAGATTGCATCTTATTTTAGTTGCTCTTCCTCATGCCCGTTTGGCTACTTCATTTGATTTTAAAAGTGGGGGCCTAAATGTTCATCCATGAACACTTTAGAAAAGCAATCATTTAGAAAATGATTGATTGCCTGCTGGCCTGGAAGTGGGCTAAAGAAAGTGACCGGCTTGGTCAGAAGTCTGAGGCATCGCCTCTTTGGCCTCCCATAGGTGCTCCTTTGAGCCTCAACTCTCTTTGGCCCCTCCCACTTCCTGCCCTGCCCCAGAGTTGTCTTCACTGCTGGTTCTCAGTCTCTTTCTGCTTCACAGAAGACAACAGTGGTGCCCAGGTAAGAGGAAGGGGCTCATGGAGGGGTGTAGGGAGCACTAGGAATATTTGTCTTTTTAGTATGTGACAGGGTCAGGGACTGGGCAGTGCCTAAATGTGAAGGTACAGGCAGTTGAAATGAGAAATAATTGCCAATTTTATACTAATTCAGTTCAGTGGAGTCAAAAGAAAACTGGTTTCGGTGCTTTGGAAAATTGTTCAAGCATTAATTAATAATCAAAACTGGTCAATTACCTAAATTTACCTTATCTTCCAAATCAAAGGATATAGAATTTAAAAATTTGCCTAAGAGGTGTGGTTAATTTTTTTTAATAGACCTTATCTTTTAGAGCTCACAGTAAAATTGAGTAGGAGGTATGCAGTTAATTTTTGAACATTCAGGACCCAATTCTCTAGTATATGTATGAGCCAAATTCATTTTCTTCTTTTAGCTTTCTATTGTATTTTCCCTCTTACTGATTTTTGGCCCTTTCTGTAGCACCTGAAGATGGGCAGGGGAGAGAAAAGAAGTTGGATTTATTTTTTTTTAATCAATTTAATTTTTAATGTTTTTTTGAGACAAAGTCTCACTCTGTTGCCCAGGCTAGAGTGCAGTGGCACAATCTCAGCTCACTGCAACCGCCACCTCCCGAGTTCAAGTGATTGATTCTCTTGCCTCAGCCTCCCAAGTAGCTGTGATTACAGGTGCGTGCCACCAGGCCCAGCTAATTTTTTGTATTTTTAGTAGAGATGGGTTTAATCATGTTGGTCAGGCTGGTCTCAAATTCCTGACCTCAAGTGATCTGCCTGCCTTGGCCTCACAAACTGCTGGGATTACAGGCACGAACCACCACGCCTGGCTTTTTTTTTTTTTTTTTTTTTTGAGATGAAGTTTTGCTCTTGCTTAGGCTGGAGTGCAATGGCGCAATCTCGGCTCACTGCAACCTCTCCCTCCTGGGTTCAAGTGATTCTCCTGACCCAGCCTCCCAAGAAGCTGGGATTAAATGTGCCACCATGCCCAGCTAATTTTTTGTATTTAGTAGAGATGGGGCTTCATCATGTTGGTCAGGCTGGTCTCGAACTCCTGACCTCAGGTGATCCACCTGCTTCAGCCTCCCAAAGTGCTGGAATTACAGGCATGAGCCACCACACCCAGGCCATTTTTTTTTAAATTACAATAAAGTCACATCTTACATGAAAGGTTAGGCTCTTAAGGAAGAGCATGAGGTCAACCTGCAGTCAAAATTGCTCTTGAAAATTTTTAAATGAGCCCTAAGACCTGGACTACACCAAGTTTTTGTTGTTTTTGTTTGTTTGGGGCTTTTTGATTCTTTTCTTCCAGCACTGAAACAGACATAAATTATTTCTTCAACTGAGCACTGGTTGAAATAATTGATTGGCACTTAGGGGCAAGAAAATAAGCACCTTTAAGCACCAGACTCATATTCTGTGTGGGGAGATCAGGACCAGTTACATATTTGCCAGGTTCAGTGCAAAATGAAAATGCAAGGCCCCTCTGCCAAAAAGCACAGTATTAAGAATCTCAACACAACAGCAGCCAAGTATTAAACCAAGCACACAGCTCTTCCAAGGGCAGGGCCTTATGCAACTGCCCAAACTGCACACCCATGAAGCCAGCTGTGGGTAAGAAGCTTGGAACATAATGACAAGCTCAAAAAATCAGATCAGCACAGGAAGAGAAGCCTCACAATTCCCAGGGAGAGAAGTAGGGGGCAAGATCATTGGAAGTATTTAAATTATTCTCTTGTGTTTCTCATATTCTGTCCTAGCTGAGTCCCATAGAGCTGAATGTGCATTACATTAAATCAGTACAAGATCTAATGTACAAGATTTTCTCCACTAGAGAAGTTATAAGGCCGAGAGGCTCCAAATCCAACTGTAATTACATTTTTGGATTTTTGTCAAGGATTTATTATAATTTAAAACTCAGATTTCAGTGTGCAAAAAGAAAATGAGTATTTCTATTTCTTCATCAAACCAAAATTTTGATCTGCCCTTAGTCTTTTGCCAAGAGTGATAGACCAAATTTGGTCTACCATGTAATTTATAGGGAGAAAACAAGCTGTAATACTGTGAGTTCTGTAAGTGGTTCAAAAAAGGTAAGTTAGAAAAACTAGGTGTAATAATATGTTTTCTTCAAATAAAATGCTATTTTACTTGCTAAAGAAGTTGCCTTTTCAGAATGTGGTTTTTTTTTTTTGTTTTTTTTTTTTTTTCCGAGGAAGTCATGAACATAACCTGAGCAGGGAAGATTTTATGTTATGACTGTCTGAGCTCTCTGAGCAAGAATGTGATACAAGGCTCATTTTTGAGGGAACTGCCTTATATTTTACAGCACTTTTTTTTTTTTTGAGATGGAGTTTCACCCCTTTTGCCTAGGCTGGAGTGCAATGGCACAATCTCGGCTCACCGTAACCTCCGCATCCGGGGTTCAAGTCATTCTCCTGCCTCAGCCTCTTGTGTAGCTGGTATTATAGGAGCATGCCACCAGGCCCAGCTAATTTTGTATTTTCAGTAGAGACAGGGTTTCACCATTTTGGTCAGGCTGGTCTTGAACTCCTGACCTTAGGTGATCCACCCACCTCGGCCTCCCAAAGTACTGGGATTACAGGCGTGAGCCACTGTGCCCCGCCCAGCACTCTGTGTTTTCAAAGTGTTTTTATACACAAGTCAGGCTGAGGGCAGTTGGTCAGGTAATTCACCAAAAGGTTTCCAGATAACAAGTTATTTAACATTAAAGTAACAGAAAATAGTATTTCCAGCATCTTCTTTTATCTTAGCTTGGGTCTCTGATGTTACCCCCACCCCTTCCACATCAAGGTTTGTACCCCAGCCCATGTTGAAACTTGCTTTGACAAAAGTTGCTTCCTGGTGGCTTTGAGAGTTACATATCTGAACTTTAAAAGAAGTGTCATGCCTAGGGTCAGGCACCTGGTCACTCAGGTACAAGGAACAACTACTACCCTGACTCATGGTCACCTGCTCCAACTTATGTCACAGCACAAAACAAAACTTAACAAATCCTTACAAAGCGACAAAGGAAGTAATGCTGCCTTGTGTCATTGTCACAGAGTTACCAGAAGTTTGGGGGATTTGGGGGTTCATCTTTCTATTGTGGAGTTTTTAGGGTGCTGATGACAGTTGTGTGGTGGTTGTCATTTGGCAAGAATTGAAATTGGAGGCTTCTGTCATTCTGATTACATATCCAACAAATGACATAAATAAGGGCATGTTTGTAGGGAAGAACTCAGGCAGGGACAGCACTTCTATTTAATCTCTTAACCTGTATTAGGTTGTATATTTTAGGAGAAGAGAAGAAAGCGGCAAAAGGAGGCACAGATACAAATTCATACAGATCACAGCTAAGTTTGGCCACAGTGGTTTGCCAGATAGCTTCAATAACTAACACTCATTGAGTGCTTACTGTGTACACCATTACATACTTCACATGCTTTATTTCACTTTATCTTCACAATAACCCAATGAAATAGCTATTGTTAACCCCAGAGACCAAGATCCCATGGGTAATGAATGTCAGAGGCAGGATTTCCATAAAGGAGTCTATGTTGTAACCACTGACCAACTGACTTTCTACCCTGCTTAAAAGTTGCCTGTTGTTTTTCGTTATTGTTTTTGTTGTTGTCTTTGAATGGTGGTGGCCAATTTGCCTCCACAATCCAGACATAACTTCGGCACTAAACAGAAATACTTTATACAAACTTCAAGTAAGTCGTTCCTGCATGAAACTATTTCCCAAGTAATACAGCACCGATTTACACCTGGCAGAAAGCATGGTTTTGATGTGAGCAGTTAGGGGAAGCTTGTTTCCCTACACCCTCAAGCACGCCCACAGCAGGAGTTGAGCAGCAGGCCAGACAGCACAGAAGCCCTCCTGGGACTGGTTGTTTACATTAACCAACGTCGAAACTTCTCCCGAGATAGGTACTGCCAAGAACCCTAGAGGAAGTAAGATGCTTTATCTTTTGCACGCACCCCAAGTCTTCAGAGGGCCCGGATGGGTGTGACTCCCAGGAGCTAATCCTCCCGAGCAGGTGCAAATCTGGACCCGTGTTTACGTGGAGGTGTAGACGAAACTGGAGATGACGCGGTTAGTCGCTGACGTGCGTGGGAAAGCCCACCAGCAGCGTCGTTGGTCGGGTTGTCTCTGTGTGGACAGTGTGGTGGTGCGCACCCAGTTTGGATTGCCCTGTCTATACAGGTGTGTGCAGGCATTCAGTGTTCCATGCGCGGCCGGGAGCTCGCAGCGTCGTCCACGCCAATGCTCCCAGGAGCCCAGGGGATCTGTCCCGCGCTCCACTAGAGGCTCCGCCGGCTGCTTCGCCTCGTCCGGCCCCCTCACCCCAACGCCCCCGCTCGGCCCCGCCCCCAACGCCCCGGCAGGTCCCGCCCCCAACGCTCGCCGCTCCGGTAGGCGGGGCGGCCTCAGTTCCGTAAACACTTCTCTACCCGCCCCCGGCAGCCCGGACCGCACCACTCGCCGCGCGGGGATAACGTAACCTCTCGCATCCCAAACACCTCCCATCCGAGCTGTCCTCGGCCTCTCTGGTCCAAACATGACGGAGACTATTTCTTTAGTAGGTTCGGTCTGTAAGAACTCGGCTATCGGACCCTGAAGGGCCCTGAAATCCCCTCGCCCCGTCGCGCCGTTGTCCCCCCGCTCTCCGGTTTTGTGATGGCCGCGCCGTGGCGGCCTCTCTAGAGTCCCTCCGGGCCCTTTAAATACCGCGTCGGGTCGGAGGGGGAAGGCAGGGGCTGGAGGTTGCTGGGTTGGTGAGTTTTCGAGGTGATTGTGCTGTGCTTGGTGAAGGGACGCCCAGAGTCCTGACTTGGGGTCACTCCGTCGCTGTCCTCTTGTCTGCGTGCGGGACTCGGTGCGTATCCATCACGGGGGAGGCGTCGCCGGCTCGGAGGGGACCGGCCGGGGCCAGCAGAGAGGACAGCGCTGTGCCGAGCAGCCCAAGGGCTCCCCCCATCTCGGAACTCCATCCTGAGACGGCGGGGCCAGTGGCCGTCAAGCTTGGCTCCCAGTTCTTGTCTCCCCACTCCGTGTCCCTTTTTTTGACGTCGAACTGCTGTCCCGCGTGGAAGCAGGGAGCGGGGCACCGAGTGGCCGCCGCGGGTGTCGGGGTGGACACGGACTTCGCGCCCCGGGGGCCGTTTCGCCGCTGTTTAAATCCTGCTGGACGGGTGCCAGCGACTTCCCACCATCAGGGGTCCAGGGCGCTCCCTTCCCCCGCACCCCTCGGCCGGGCTGGAATGGGGAACTGAGCCAGGGTGGAGGCAGAGCGGGACCCGCAGCGTGTGTTGGGGATTTGTTGCCGTGGTTTCCCCGGCACTCTGCCTCCGCCATCCCCTCCTCCAAGGGTTTGTTTTGACAGGAAACGTGGTGCTGCTGGGAGGGGAGGGGCGGCCAGAGGACGTGGGTGAGGGCGTGCAGACTCCTGCTGCGTCCCCTTGCCGGGACCTTCGGTTAAGGGGAAGAGGTGGAGAAATGCCGATGGGGCGTGGGCTGGAACCCTGAACCCTCAGGGGTGGCTTGTGTGTCCCAAAGCTGCTACTGTAGGTGGCATCACTGGGGGTAATAGCAATGATTTGAGGTAGTACGTGGATGAACATAGTTACTTGTTTTTGTTGCTATTAAGAAAACCTGTTCCATTATGTAAGCAATTTCACAATGATAGAGTTTCCTTTTAAAATAAATGTATTTAAATGCAAAAATCTAGCCGCGGTAAAGAGACGTGGTTACTAAATTCTAGTATAGGTAAGGAGGGAGATGTAGAAATAGTCCTGAAGAGTGGTACTCAAATGACTGGAGTTTGGGAAATCTTAGATGGTTGTCCTTACACCTTAACTGTGAAGAAACTGAACAAGTTGTCCTTGTCCCCAGTGGGCGTCTCAGCACCCGTGGTCACCAGCCCAGTCAGGGACTTTGCTCTTCTTACCTGCCATGGAAAATGAGTTTTTCACAGTGATTCCCACTTGAGGAGGCTCCCTGCCGTGGTCCTTTTCCTCTCTTCTCTAGGGATTTCATGCATCACCCTGACAGCCAGTGGAAGTTGTCTGATTTGAAGAGGCCCAGGGCTGAAGATACCCAGTCATGTGTGGAAGCAGCTTCAATGCCATTTTGTGAGAGGTTGAGGGCCCCAGAGGGGCAAGCACAGGTATTAAAACAGACCAGCAAGTGTGGGAGGAGGGCTTTCAAATGTGAAAAGTACCTAGGAATCCTTCTCCCTGATGCCGTAATGCCATGTGTAACGTGAATATCTGCTTTGTAGACAGTGACTGGCTTGTTGGCTTTTATCTAGCTCTTTGTTGGTTCTAATTTGATGAAGACCAGTATTGTCTGCATGAATGGTATAGGCTCCTATCCCTCTACTCTATGGTTTTTGCTTTGCTGTGGATGAATAACTTTAGCACTGCTATTTGAGACTGATTCTAAAGCAGCATTTTGCAGGAGATGGAAGTTTTTCACATCATCTGCATTTTTTTTTTCTTCAGAGCCCAGACTTAATCCTCTGACTCCCTTCTCTTTACTACACATATGCGAAGGCTTGTCCTTGCATCTGACCTTGATCTGGTCTTAAAGGATGGTACCCACTAGATGTTTCTTGAAATTTCTTTTTTTACATAAGCTAACCTTAACTGGATGGGTTCCATTCCTCAAGGCCCTGCTGTGTAATCTGAATATTTCACTCCAAGATGTTTATGACTTGTACTCACTGTAAGCAGTTAACTCTTTTGCTAATATGTGGGTTTTAACTAGGGATTTTGCAGTGCATAAAGAATGGCTCCCTGCTAGAGGACTTTCTGTCACTGTAGTGGGGTGGTAGAGAATTATTTGGGGTGATGTACTCCTTCAGTAATGCCCTTTACAGACTAGCACTTGAACAGCCATACCAGGGTAAGATCAGCTTGCTACCACATGTGCAAGTGTCCACATGGTGATGGGTAGATCAGTTTGGCAGAGTGGGAGTGGAAAGAATGAGCAGCACACCAAATTTTCTCCAGCCATCCTGGACTGGTAGAGAGCATGGGTTTTAGGGATCTGCTGCCCGGATTTGATTTGTGCCTCTATCCTGCCGTGAACCCTTGGGCAAGTAATGTAACCTCTCTGAACCTCAGGATCTTATAAAATGGGGATAATAATGATGCCTTAGCTAACAAGGTTATAATGAGGATTCAAGGAGATAAAACACATGAAAAACGTATAGAGCAGTTATTGAGTGCTTATTATTGAGGTAGTAATAAGCAGTCAGTGACTGTTGGTTCAAATTGTTATTATTTGCTACAAGTGAGTTTCTTTAAGCTCCTGGAACTGTAAGTCTTTGCTAGTTTGAATTTTTGGTGCCTTGGAAAAGCATTGAGGTAGGCATTAGGAATTGGAGAGGAGAGTCATAACTTCCACTAGCAGCTTAAAATCTAGTGGGAGACAGGCATGCACACAACAAATGTAGTACTGTAAGTGACTACATAATGGGAATATGAGTAATGCCAGGGAGGCAGAAAAGAAGGAAAACTCGAGATGTCTTATGAATAGGAGTGTGGCGTAATTAGTTCATGCAGCTATATTCATTGAGCTCCTGCTCTATCACAGCCAGTGTTCTAAGCTCTAGCTGGCTCACTTAGATGCAGTGAGTGTAGCTATCAGGGAAGGTCACCTCGGAGTTGTGACATTAAATTTCAAATCTCAATGACAACAGGAAGCCAACCACAAGGAAATCAAGGAGAGTAGCATTCCAGGGAGAGAGAATAGCAGATGTGAGTGCTCCAAAATAGGAAGTTTGGCATGTCTGAGGAACCCAAAGAAAGCTGTGGCATCTGGATCATGAAGGGTTAGCAGGAGGGCACTACAGAATGAGGTGGGCAGAGCTAAGATCACAGAGGGTTATAAACCATGGCCCAGAGACTTAGAAAAAGGGAAGCCACGTAGCGATGAACTCTTTTTTTTTTTTTTTTTTTTTTTGAGATGGAGTCTCGCTCTGTCACCAGGTTGGAGTGCAATGGCGCTATCTCAGCTCACTGCAACCTCCACCTCCTGGGCTCAAGAGATTCTCCCGCCTCAGCCTCCCAAGTAGCTGGGACTACAGGCATATGCCACCACACTCGGGTAATTTTTTTTGTATTTTTAACAGAGACAGGGTTTCACTATGTTGGCCAGGCTGATCTCGAACTCCTGACCTCGTGATCCACCCACCTCAGCCTCCCAAAGTGCTGGAATTATAGGCATGAGCCACCACATCCGGCCAGGATGAACTCTTAAAAAGGATTCTCTATTTTGCCTCTTCTGGAGGACTCTGGCCTATTTTCTGTTTTATTTTCTAGATACTGTTCAAAAAGGACATCAGGACAAATTTCACTGTCTAGAAGAGTTCTTGTAATAGAGTGTTATTTAAGCTATCACAGTGGTGGGCACGATCAGAATTTCAAAACTGCAAGAGGCTGGACTGTTCTCAATTTGAATCTTGAAATTTCAGTTCAACCCGTCATCTTCTCCTTTAACCTTTTATTTGGAAATACTTTCAAACTTACAAATAAAGTTGCAAGAATAGTACAAAGAATGCCCTGCTGTCTACCTTTTACTCAGATTCACCTATTTACATTTTGCTCTATGTGCTTTATTATTTTTTCCTCTTTATCTTTCATTTGAATCACTTGAGGAAAAGTTGTGTGTGTCATGGCCTTTTATTCCTAAATACAAAAGCACAATACATTTTGACTCCAGTATATTTAACCTTGGACAACAGCCAACAGATTAAAATATTGTTAACAGAGGTATTGACTGACTGATACTGTCCTTTATAGCATTTTTGCTTCAGTATAGTGTCAACTGTTACACTCAGGATCAACTATTGCACTCAGTTATCAAGTGTTTTTTTTTTTTTAATCTGGCATATATCCTCAGCCTTTCTTTGTTTTGTGTGACATTGACATTTTCGGAACTTGTAACTTCTTCTGATAAGAATAAAATAATAGTTGATAGCCGTCAGGCACTTACTAGGAGCTTAAGTACTTGACAGATACTATTTCAGTTAGCCTTTACAGCACTTCTCCAAGGTGGATACTATTGTTTCTATTTTACAAATGGTAAGTTCTCTGTTGCTAGTCAGTAAATAATGAAGAGGAGCCAGGATCAAGAACCCAGTCCACCTAGCTCCGGAGCCAGTGTTCTTATGGCTTCAGTGACATGTATTATCATCAGTGTTTCTTTGCAATCCTGAACCAATAAAGAACTATTTGCAGTTAGAGTTGTGGCAGAAAGGAAATAAGGAAGTAAAGTTGGACACAAGCTGTGGAATCACAAGCAAATTAAAAAGCAATATTCTCTCTATCTGTAGTGAGATACAGCACTAGCCCCTTCAAGTCCCTGTACCCATTCACACCTCTCTTTAATGTGTCAGTAGTCTTACTGCCATTCATTTATTCACCAATAAACATTTGAATGCGTGCTGCATTCCAGTGATTGGTCTCAGAAGAAATGACATAATATTATCCTTATTTCATAAAGTGTTGGAATAATACAATCAAAAATGTGAATATGACAGTACTTAATTTTCTTCGAATAGTGACTTGCTATCATGTTGGAGGCTTTGCTTGGAGTCATCTTCAATCTTTTCTGTTGACTTTACCAGTGATTAAATCCTCCAGGTATGAAGAGTTGTGATGTTTCTGAAAAGTTTGATTTACTTATGGGTTGCAGTAGCGAAGGTTAGATAGGTCTAAGTTTGCATAAGGAGTTATTACCTTTCTTAGAGAAATAGCCTGGTTTCGTTGTCATCAGTCTAAGAATTTAAAATAGTTTTTAAAGCAGTCTAATTACCCTCAACCCTTTTGAATCAAGTAGCTTTGTCCCCAGGTGACTTACTTGGAAACTCAAGACCAAGAAACATAAGAGCAGGTGTGAAGGAATTTGTGGAAGACCATTCACACAGTGATGGGCCATTTGCTTTCGGTTTTTGTCTGTCAAACAAGTGCCAGGACTTCTGTTCTATGTTAACTACTAGCCTTGTTTGTCTGTTGAAGGACATGCTATTATCATCCTGACATAATATTGTTCTTCCCTCCAGGGTGTTTAATTCCTGAGGCAATGATATTAACAAAAAAGCAAATGATAATAGAAAACATTTGTATACTGTTTACTGTGTCAGTGACTGTTCCAAACACTCTGCATGTATTGAAATCTCACACCAACCTTATGAATGAGGTATTCTTAGTAAGCAATTTTAAAAATAGACTCCTGCTTTTAAAACAGGCAATTTTTAAAATAGAGTAATAGTGGACATTTTGGCTTCAAATACAGGCTTCTGCTTGGATGCACTAAGGCCAAGTTGTAACGTGGAGGCTTCTACTCACTAAATGAGAGTTTCTAGACATTTTGAAGCTTTTAATTTTCCATTGCAGCCCTGTGCCAGGAACTCAACCTCTATGAATTCTATGTTTGCCACTTTGGTGACAGTGAATTGCTAGAAGAAAGGGTAGTTGCACATTATTAAACATGCCTGCCATAAGCACATTTAATTTCTCAAAACTTCTAGTGATACCTCATGGAACTCTGGGTTTGGAGCATCTTATAATTCCTAGCTGAGAGAAACCTTATAACTGGCCCAACCTCTCAGAAAAATGTGCCTAAAGTCACACAGCACATTAATGACGAACCCAAGCCACAAACCCTAGACTCCTGACTCCCAATTATTTTAATCTTTGCACTTTTCTGCCTTATTAAACACAATTAAGAAATCTACCAAGTATGCTATCCAGCTAAAGTAGAAAAATGAAATGGACAGTTAAAACTATTAAGCTAGTTCATAAATTCCCATGGCTGGAAGCTTTTATTCACTTTCACTTGGAAAAACAGCCAGAGCTCATTTGAGGGAACTGCAGTAGAGAAAAATTAAGAATAGAGCTTGCATAGCACAGTTATATTACAGGGGAATAGCTAGAAAAAAACATGACTTAAAGTAGAAACAGACGTTAAGATATTCAAATAAGAGCATGACAAAGACCTGGGAATTTTGAGGTTTAAATCTAATAAGACAGGCTTAAGAGTAGAGTCTTAGGCCGGGTGCGGTGGCTCAAGCCTGTAATCCCAGCACTTTGGGAGGCCGAGGCGGGTGGATCACGAGGTCAAGAGATCGAGACCATCCTGGTCAAAATGGTGAAACCCTGTCTTTACCAAAAATACAAAACATTAGCTGGGCATGGTGGCGCGTGCCTGTAATCCCAGCTACTCAGGAGGCTGAGGCAGGAGAATTGCCTGAACCCAGGAGGCAGAGGTTGCGGTGAGCCGAGATCGCGCCATTGCACTCCAGCCTGGGTAACAAGAGCGAAACTCCGTCTCAAAAAAAAAAAAAAGAGTAGAGTCTCTGCTCTAGGGCTTGGGCTTTGGCAGTACCAGGCTGGTTAACGTGTCGTGGTATCAGCTTGCAAATGTTCTGTTGAAGCTGTACCAAATGAGATTCAGGGATTCTGATTTAGCTGACACTGAATGAATGCTTGTCATATACTTGGCACTGGTCGTGGACAAGACACAGTCTCTGCCTTATTAAGGAGATTCAGAAGTAGTCATGGGAAGAAAATAATAAGGGACTAATATACAAGGAACTAAGTGCTTTCATGGAGATGTAGGGGATTTGCTGCAGACATACCCAGAGGAGTGCTATTAACTTTGGCTAGAAGCAAGGCTTCCTGAGGAAGGTAGCATTTTCAAGAAATGCCATCAGTGGGACATCAGATGTTGGCAAAGAGGACGCAAACTAGAGGGGAAGGTGAACATTCCATTTAGGATTTGGGGTTTGGTGACAGTGAAAGTTTTGAAGTAGCCCCTTTCTTCTGTCTTCTCTCCCCTTCTCCTGAGCAGATTGGAGTTTAAACTCAGATAGAATTTAGTCTTCATGGGTTAGAGGAGGCTGTTTCACCACTGAGGATGCAAGGGCTCAGGACTCATTTATAGCCAGTGTTCATGCTGGGTGGCTTTGGGATTCTGGGGTAAGGCGAGTGTCTCCACTCCACTCCTTGCCCTTCAGCCTGCAGAGGTGGACTCAAGTGGTTTCCTGCTTGCAAAAGTGGTAGGCTCAGCCAGGGTACATTTCTGTGGCGGGATTGAGGAAGGTTGTTTAGGTGAGACAAGGTGCAAATGATCTTAGGCCTTCGACCCTTATTAGATCCCTCTTAGACTCATCCTTGTCCCCCCTCACCACCCAAGGAATTAAAAAAATTCCTGAGACATTAACAAAGAAAGCAAATGATAATAGAAAACATTTGTATACTGTTTACTGTGTCAGTGACTGTGCCAAACACTCTGCATGTGTTGAGTACCTGAAATCTCACACCAACTCTATGAATTAGGTATTATTAGTAAACCTATATGTGGAAACAGGCAATTTTTAATAGAGTAATTATGGACATTTTGGCTTCAAATACAGGCTTTTGCTTGGATACTTCTTTTTCTCTCAACAAAGGCTAATCCCTTGCTTTCCCCTCCCCTGATCCTGAGTCTGCCTCTCCTTGTGCTTTCTCAACAATGCCTTATTTTCCCTTTTCCCATCTAACAGCATTCAGTACACAGTTTTAGGTAACTGGACTTGAGAGCCACAAGAGTAAGGCCTTGTCTTTGTTCAGTGACTTTCCCTAGTGTGTAGTGCTCAGAAGGCACTTGTTGAATGTTAATGGAATCATTGAAGAAACTGAAGGCATTTTCAGACATACTATACATAGTTGTGGTTTCACATTCTGGCATCCCTCATTGCATGGGCTGGTTCAGGTTTAAAAGCACTCAGTGAACTCTTCCTCTTCTTATTGTACATCCAGGATTTGAGGTGCCTTTCTCCTTGGGCCTAGGTTTCCCCTTCAGTGTCATTAGGGTCAGCTCCCGGGCCCAAGGCCTGGTCATCTTATGTGCCTGTGATCTGCTTTCTGGGCAGTGCCCAAACTTGACGGCCTTACCCTGGGAGGAACTCTGATGTCCCAGAAACACTGGACATAGACACCAAGGGACTGGTTTTATCGTGTAGTCAATCCCCTTATCCCTCTGAGTTTGTTCCCCTACTTCTGAGTCAGGATCCTACATGCTTGTGCCCTCACGGGGTTGTGATGGGTACTCTAAATTGTCAAATGCTAACCATGTATCAGGTCTTATTCTTCATGTCACAGCAGTTCATGTGAAAATGGAGAGGGAAAAGCTAAAGACTTGCCAGCCAGAGGTTTCATACAGTCTTCCCCTTTACCCAAGCAGTTCACAGAAAGCATAAAGAGGGTGATTTCACAACTATTGAATCTGAAACAAAGCAATAGGAACAATAATAGCACTCAAATAACATTTGAGTGTGGTGCCAAGCTCCTTAAATGGATTCTCTTCTATTCAATCTTCTGGCAACCCTGTGAGAGATTAGTCTTTCAGTGCAGTTTCACTGTGAGGTAGGTGGTTACGTGACCTCCCCAAGGTCTCATGGCAAAAGACAGAATGAGTGATCTGACCCAAGTCCCACACTCCTGCCTTCTCATGTTTCAGCAACCCAGGAGGAGAGAGCATGTGTCCTGCATTTTTTTAAAAAAGGATCTGTCATTGCTTAGAGCTTCACATTTATAGTGGGTGTGTCCTGAGTAAGCTCACACCTATGGCTATGGAATCCCTTTTCAAGAAGACAATCTTAATGACCTAGTGACCTGGCTTAGTTGGGCCAAGGTGCTGGGGGAAGGATGAGGTCATCTGGGGGCCTTTCCAACACAGTGACACTTGGGACAGCTGTCTACACTGGAGGAAACATTGGCGCTGCCTGTGGAAGTACCACAGAACATTGACACAGGGTCTGTTTCTCTGTGCAGGTGCTACTTTTTTGCCCACCCTTAAGTGACACAAAATGCCCTTCAATGGTGAGAAGCAGTGTGTGGGAGAGGACCAGCCAAGCGATTCTGATTCTTCCCGGTTTTCTGAAAGCATGGCCTCGCTCAGTGACTATGAGTGCTCCAGGCAGAGCTTTACAAGTGACTCCTCCAGCAAATCCAGCTCTCCTGCTTGTGAGCCAATGGGGGAACAGGGGTTGGGGGTGGCAGGGGGTACTTCTAGTTATGTGTTGGATTTGAAAACCCAGAAATGCCTGAGAGCAACAGACTTTCCCTTTTTTCTAGATGCACCAGAACAACACTGCAGAAGCACTGCAGCTTTCCTGGACACATTCTCAGAAATAAATAGCCACTCAAGTTTACAACCTACTGATTTTTATTTTGATCACTGCCTCTGATCTGCTTTGGTCTGACCATAAATCAGGGCTTCAGCCCCGTCTGTCTTTTCTCCCAAACGGCAGAAAGCCATTCCTTGAGGTTACTTCTTAGATCCATGCTCAAGGATAAATGCAAATTGGTCATTTCTGATGATTCCTGACTTACACTGAAGGAAACTGGCCTTCATTGAAAGGTCAGGAAGGAAGTGAAATAATGTAAAGGGTTTCATGTTGATTTCAAAAATATTGTGCAAATCACCCCAGGAAGGTGCCCACGAGGATAATTACCACATTGGGGGTATGAGAAAGAGTTAAAAGAGAGGCCACAGCAAAAGGAGGTATCTTTTTCCCTTTTTTGTGTGTAGAAACTTAGAGATGTGTAAAGCAGATGTGTTTGCCTTTTTTTTTTTTAATTGGCACTTTAGTAAGTATAACACCTTTAACTGACAAAGCAAATGTGAGAAAAAGTGACTGATATTTAATATGCCGAACTGTCCACTTCTTATAAATTGCTTCATTTGTATTTTACATTTTTACATTTTCATTTTTTAAAACTTAGAAGATACATAAGAATAGAGATAAGAAAACATTGCCTATGATATCACCCAGAGACGACAGCTGGCAGTGCTTTGCCATATCTTTATCCTTCCCATAGACATATGTGTGTATATATGTGTGGATTCTTCTCACTTAGTATTATAACTAAAACATTTACTCATGATTATGTGTTTTTGAAACATTTTTTTTGAATACCCATTGCTTCGTCAAGTGAATATACTGTAAACTTAACCATTGAGTGATCATTGGACATTTAGTTAGTTTCCATTTTTTTGCTGTTATAAATAGTGCTTTATGAACATCTTAGTGCATGAAGCCTTTCTGGAAAGGCTTTTGGTTATCACTGGATCATTGGACCAAAGTATATAGACATTTTTAAGGAGAATCTTGAGTCAGAACTGGCAAAAGAAATTGACAGCAGCCACCTCAGGTTTCTGTACCTTTTCTCACTCTTTATACTGTATATGGGGTTGGCACATCTGACATCAGGGTACCTAGACATCCTGAAGAAGGGTTTTACCAGTTCTGTGTATCACCCTTCTCTTCTTCCTCCTCTTTCCCTATTCCTCCTCCTACTCCTCTTCTTTTTTTTTGAGACAGAGTCTTGCTCTGTCACCAGGCTGGAGTGCAATGGTGCCGTCTCTGCTCACTGCAACCTCTACCTCCAAAGTTTGTTATTCTCCTACCTCAGCCTCCCGAGTAGCCTGGTGACAGAGCAAGACTCCATCTCAAATAAATAAATAAATAAATATTACAGTTTTAAAAATCAGTTATTTTATGTTGAGTCTACTTAATGAGACTTCTGAATTACAAAATAAAAAATAATCTTATCAATCTCCTATACAAGTAATAAGTGCAGGTTTCAATGGGTACTAAAAATGAGGTAATTTAATTTTTAAAATTAACTTATAATAGGCCTGTATCAATCAGATGGTCTCAGAAATATTTGAGACAATATTATCAAATATGGTAACTGAAGCTATTGAAGGAGTTCTTAATTTTTTGAAACCTTTATTAGTGGGGGAATTCACCTATTTTAGTATTTAGCATTATTTTAGTATTTAGTATTTAGTCTCCTTACTTATAAAACTCTGAAGTATATACATTCTGATAAATTAAACTTTATCTGCATCAGGATGCTTTGTTGGATGACAACTTCTTTTCCACAACATCAACTGGCTTTTGTTTTTCTTTCAGCAACAAGCCCTCCAAGGGTTGTAACATTTGATGAAGTGATGGCTGCAGCAAGGAACTTATCAAACATGACTCTTGCTCACGAGATTGCGGTAAATGAGAACTTTCAATTGAAACAGGAGGCTCTCCCAGAAAACAGGTAACCTAGGGGCATTTTTTGCATATAAACTGTGCTGAAGATTGTGTGTGTGTGTGTGTGTGTGAGTGTGTGTGTGTGTGTGTGTGATGAATATACACATACTCAAACTGATTTCTGGAAGTTCTTATATAATATTCTCAGGGGTAAACATTTAGTTCTCTAACAAGGTCTTATACTTATTTTTAAAAAATTCTGGGCCAGGCGCTGTGGCTCATGCCTGTAATCCCAGCACTTTGGGAGGCTGAGACGGTTGGATCACCTGAAGTCAGGAGGTCGAGAGACCAGCCTGGCCAACATGGTAAAACCCGGTCTCTACTAAAAATACGAAAATAGCTGGGTGTGATGGTGGGCAGCTGTAATCCCAGCTACTCGGGAGGCTGAGGCAGGAGAATCCCTTGAACCCGGGGGACAGAGGTTGCAGTGAGCTGAAATGGCACCATTGCACTCCAGCCTGGGTGACAAGTGCAAGACTCTGTCTTCAAAAAAAAATTCTGGCTGGTCATGGTAGCTCACACCTGTAACCCCAGCACTTTGGGAGGTGGAGGCAGGAGGATTGCTTAAAGCCAGGCGTTTGAGACTAGCCTGGGCACCAAAGCAAGACACCATCCCTACAAAAAATAAAAATATTATCCGGCATGGTGGCATGAGCCTGTAATTACAGCCACCTGGGTGACTGAGTCAAAACGATCTTTTGAGCCCAGGAGGTTGGGGACTTCATTGAGCTCTCATCATGCCACTACACTCCAGCCTGGGTAACAGAGCAAGACTGTCTCAAAAAAAACAAAAATTTCCATTTGTAACCAGCCTGGCCAACATGGTGAAACCCCATCTCTACTAAAAATACAAAAATTAGCTGGCGTGGTGGCAGGGTGCCTGTAATCCCAGCTACTTGGGAGGCTGAGGCAAGAGAATTGCTTGAACCCAGGAGGTGGAGGTTTCAGTGAGCCAAGATCATGCCACTGGACTCCAGCCTGGGTGACAGAGTGAGACTCCGTCTTAAAAAACAATCCCAGGATACATATTACCCATAATCTTTAGAACTCAGTTTATATTTCACCTCCTGAGGGAAGCTTTTTCTGACTTTCCTGAACCCCCAGACTATAATTAATCCCTTTGCTAGAGACGCCTGTCGCCCTTGCTGCCTCCCTTTTGCTAAGAGGTTTTATGTTGGATGTCCATCTTCCTCACTTGATTTAAATGCACCATTTATGGAGGAGCTGTGTCTGTATTGTTCGTTGCTGTATCCCTGTTGTCTAGCATAGTCCCTGACATGCAGTACAGGCTTAAGAAATCTTTGCAGATTGATTTATTGAAAACTGATATTCAGGTATGAAGAATAAATAAATGCATCTGAACTGTCAAAGTGCTAAAAGTAGGCAACCCAGAAATGTCTAGAAGTAGGAATCGCAGCTGCAAGGGGCGCTTCCTGGGTAAATCTCACCCTTCGACCTCTAGTTGGAGTCACCCCTTTGGATCCTACTTCAGCCATTCTGGAGTCAGTGGCTCACAGGTTTCTTGGGACAAAGAGGAGAAGAGGCTTGAGACTATTACAGATCAATCACCTTTAGAAGCAGAGTTGGTTTATGGTTTGCATATTCACCCTCACATTACCAGTTATAAATCCTGAGGCATTCTATCAGTTAAGACAACATACAATATTTGATCTTGTTTAGAACTTTTTTTTTTTTTGAGACGGAGTTTCGCTCTTGTTGCCCAGGCTGGAGTGCAATGGCGCGATCTTGGCTCACCGCAACCTCCACCTCCTGGGTTCAGGCAATTCTCCTGCCTCAGCCTCCTGAGTAGCTGGGATTACAGGCATGCGCCACCATGCCCAGCTGATTTTTTGTAGCTTTAGTAGAGACGGGGTTTCACCATGTTGACCAGGATGGTCTCGATCTCTTGACCTCGTGATCCACCCGCCTCGGCCTCCCAAAGTGCTGGGATTACAGGCATGAGCCACCGCGCCCGGCCTTAGAACTTTTTTCATTTGTTTTAAAGCAGGAAAAGTAAAGTAAGTAAATGTAATAATCTTTCTTCTTTAAAATGTGGATTGTAGTCCTCCAGGGGATGTTGTTCATATAATATTAACATTTTTTAAGCTTGCCATCTATTGTGGGTATATCTGTTTGGTTTCCTTTGGTAACTGCATTTCGCCATGACCCTTGATACCAGGTCTACTGCTACAACCCTAGGCTAGGCCACCGTCATCTCTGGTCTGGATTCTTTCAGTCCTAACTGGTAGCCCCGTCTCCATTCTTAGCACCCCACAGTTCATCTTCCATATCCACACAGTAGCCTTAATGATCTTTTTAAAGAATTAGTGATGTTAGATGATTTCTTTGCCAAAACCCTTCAATGGTTTTCTGTTACTCAGAGACTAAAAATGGAAATGTTTCCATATGGCCTGGGTGATCCCACTCCCCTGACCCTGTCTCAGTGCTTTCCCTCCGGCTTTGCTCTGCTTCAACTGTGCTGGCTTCCTTCCTGACCTCAGGGTTCACCAACCTGGATCTTGTCTCAGAAACTTTGTTCATGTAGCTTCTTCTTTTGAGACGGAGTCTCACTCTGTCACCCAAGCTGGAGTGCAGTGGCGCCATCTTGGCTCACTGCAACCTCCACCTCTTGGATTCAAGTGATTTTCTTGCCTCAGCCTCCAAATAGCAGGGACTACAGGTGTGCGCCACCACGCCTGGCTAATCTTTGTATTTTTTAGTAGAGACAAGGTTTCACCATATTGGACAGGCTGGTCTCAAACTCCTGACCTCGTGATCCACCTGACTTGGCCTCCCAAAGTGCTGGGATTACAGGTGTGAGCCACTGTGCCCAGCCCACTTCTTCTTTTTGAATTTCTTTTCCCAGACCTTCATGTGGCTCTTTCCCTCTCCCCTTTCGAGTCTGAACACAAAGGTCACTGACTTAAAGAGGCCTTAAGATGGTTGCATTCAGTGAAGTGAACACCCTGTCCATAACTGTCCACTACATTGTCTTACTGTGTCTTTCTCGTAGGTCTAAAATTGTCATTCATTTTTAATGTGTTTGCCTTTTTATCCATGCTTACATACAAGCAGTCTTTTCACTGCAGTATCTGCAGTTCCTAAAACAGGACCCTACACATATTGGATGTCCAATAAACATTTATTGACTAATACAAATGAATTTTTAAAGTTAAAATTTGTATTTTTTATGAAGTAAAACAAAAGACAGGGCATATCTGTACTTTAAATTTAAAAGTGGTAAATACAGGCCATAGTGAAGGTGCTTTAGGCTCAGACAGACCCTGGGGTTTGAATCCTGGCTTTGCTGAGGCCATACCTGAACTTCATACTTCCCAAGAATAAGATGGGGGTTATCCTACCCACTTCAAATGCATGCTCACTAGCATAAAAGTGCCTTGCACAAAAATACTTTGATATGTGGAAAATATTGATCTCTCTTCCCTTCAGTTTCTGCCATGGCTAGAAAATGTGAGCAAGGGAAACAAAGTGCAAAGTTAGGACACATTGCCTTTGTTTAAAAATAAAGTCTCAGCCGGGCACAGTGGCTCACACCTGTAATCCCAGCACTTTGGGAGGCTGAAGTGGGTGGATGACCTGAGGTCAGGAGTTCAAGACCAGCCTCCCCAACATGGTGAAACTCTGTCTCTACTAAAAATACAAAAATTAGCTGGATGTGGTGGTGTGTGCCTGTAATCCCAGCTACTCAGGAGGCTGAGGCATGAGAATCACTTGGACCCAGGAGGCAGAGTCTGCAGTAAGCTCAGATTGTGTCACTGCACTCGAGCCTGGGCAACAGAGCAAGACCCTGTCTCAAAAAAATAAATAAATAAAGTCTTATATCACAGTATCAACTGTTGATTTTCATATGACCTTCCACAATGGCCACGTTTTTCCTTTTTTGATTATGGCTAACTCTCATATTTTATCAAATATTTTCCTGGTAAAATCCATCAGGTTTTACCAGGAAATAATAGGAATGCTTATAAATGATTTGGTTGATCCTCTCCCTCCCTGCCCCCATACTTTCCCAGAAAATTAAAGAGATAAAAATTACCTTGCAGCCTTCAGAAAAACTTAAATTTCAACTCTGACATCTCTTAGGGACCTATAAAAATGTTTTAGCTCATTTCTTTTTGGTTAATTCAAGCCAGGTATGTATGGCTTATAAAGTCAAGAGCAAAAGCCCATCCTAGGCCGGGCGCGGTGGCTCAAGCCTGTAATCCCAGCACTTTGGGAGGCCGAGGCGGGTGGATCACAAGGTCAAAGATCGAGACCATCCTGGTCAACATGGTGAAACCCCGTCTCTACTAAAAATACAAAACATTAGCTGGGCATGGTGGTGCGTGCCTGTAATCCCAGCTACTCAGGAGGCTGAGGCC
>NW_022436942.1:64489088-64617939 GCF_009761245.1 Sapajus apella
ATTTCCTCATGCAATTAGAATAAGTTTTAATATTTAAAGTTGCTGAGTAGAATATAATATTTGTAGTTACAAACTTTAACTCATGTTTCAAAAGCTAATTTTCATCTTTCATAGCATTATTATATATATAGGTATTTGTACTTTAAGAAGAAAACTTAGGAGATATACTTACCAAATTATGAATTCATTCACCATGCATTTGTCAAGTACTCACTATGTATCAGGCACTGTGCTAGGCACAATGGTAAGTACCTAGATGGACTTACGGCCTCTGCTTGGGAAAGGTATATTTCTGTGGGAAAACAGCTTCATCAGTAATTACAGTGCAGACACATACGTGGTTTCCTAAAAGCTGTTACTAAATGGTATAGGAGTTAGGTAGGAATGTGTATTTTAATGTGCACCTATTTTAAGGCATTGACATAAAGGGTGAAGCCAAGTGGTCACTTATTCTATTGTGAGCGCTTCCTAGGAAGGCTTCTATTTCGGCAGTTTGGTCTGGCTAACTTTAAATGGGACACCTAAGCTTTAGTTGGCAGGCGTTCAAATGCATGTGCCCTTGGGGCCAATCTGTTCTATCTCATGCCATGAAATTTCAGCTGGTGAGGAAGAGCAACTTTGCCATCTCATTCCAAAAATGTAGAACAGTCTAAAGATCTATATAGAAGAGTAGCTACATAAATTTTGAAATATCTTTAGACAGAATTTTATGAAGTTATCGAAAGCATTTTCAAGGTCTAGGGAAAACAGGACAGAATATTAAATGAAAAGTACATATTTTATATATATATTCTTAACTCTGTTAATGCATTCAACAAGAAACATATTCAAAAGATTAATAATGGGATTAAGGACAATTGCTCTGTTTTTAAAAAATATTTTCTAAGATTTCTACAGTGAGGATATTTCTTTCATAATCAGGAAAAAAAATGATGCTTATTTTAAACAACAATCCCTTTCATTGTTATAGTTTGGCTGGTCGAGTGAAGCACATTGTTCACCAGGCCTTCTGGGACGTCTTGGCTTCAGAACTAAATGCTGACCCTCCTGAGTTTGAACATGCCATCAAACTGTTTGAAGAAATCAGAGAGGCAAGTTGCTGTGTTGTTTGCGTCAATTAGTGTCTTACTTCAGGTGGGATGCTGTAACAGACTGGCATAGCCCAGGTGGCTTATGAACAATAGAAATTTATTTCTCACAGTACTGGAGGCTGGGAAGTCCAAGATCAGAGCACCAGCAGATTTGGCATCTGGTGAGGGCTCATTTCCTGATTCATAGGTGGTGCCTTCTTGCTGTGTCCTCACGTGGCAGAAAGGGCAAAGCACACTTTAGCGTCACTTTATAAGGGTACAATTCCATTCATGTGGACCTCACCCTTATGTCTTAATCACCTCCCAAAAGGCCTCACGTCCTAATACCATTCCATTGGGGATTGGGTTTCAACATATGAATTTGGGGACAGAAGGAAACACAGATATTGAAAGTATAGCAGTTTTTTCCCCCAAAGATTGTTTTATGTCCTTTAGTATTGGCCACTCTTTTTCAAAAAAGGAGCAAGTTCACTGGCAGGGTTTACCTCATCCTGCACCTCCTGGAGTAGAGTGAAGGCTGGGAAAATAGTGCAGTGGACACAGCTTAGGGTGATGCTTACAACACAGAGATTCTGGAGTTAGATTGTTGTCCTGGTTTAGTGATGAGTTCTCTCTTTAAGTCTCTATCTCCTGAGTACTTACAGGGTAGTCATAAGAGCTAAATGAGGTGACAGTTGTAATTTTAGTTAACATTTGCAAGGCACTTGCTCTGTTCCGAGCACTAGATTGCTCATTTCTTCTTATCAGAACACTGTGCAATAGTTGCTCCTGTTATCCTTATTTTATATGTTAAAAAAAACAACTTTTCTGATTCATGCAGGGTCACCCAGCTTTGAAGGGTAGAGAGGGACTTGAATTGAGCCACGCTGGCTCAGAGTGCATGCTCCTAAGCATGTGTTGTATGGATAAGCAGTGTCCTCTGTTAACTGAATAATCAAAATGTAGGTTGCTCATATATGATAAATATTATATACGTAAAGTATACTTAAGGACCCCATGGGATATTTTCATCTATCCTTTTTTTTTTGAGATGGAGTCTCTCTCTGTTGCCTAGGCTAGAGTGCAGTGGCGTGATCTTGGCTCACTGCAGCCTCTGCCTTCTGGGTTCAAGTGATTCTTCTGCCTCGGTCTCCCGAGTAGCTGGGACTACAGGTGTGTGCCACCCTGCCCAGCTAATTTTTGTATTTTTAGTAGAGACAGCATTTCACCATGTTGGCCAGGATGGTCTCGATCTCCTGACCTCGTGATCCACCCACCTCGGCCTACCAAAGTGCTGGGATTACAGGCGTGAGCCACCACACCCAGCCTCATCTATCCTTTTTTAAAGAGTTCTTTTGGAGTCATGATCTGCAACTTGTTCTTTCTTCCCTGAACTTTTACCTGTAGATTTTTTGAAACAAAATGTTCATTTTGTTTCAGATGTTACATATTGTTTCAGTGTATTTTCTTTATAACATTGATAAGAAGAAAGATTCCTAGCTGGAGCTGCCATCGTTGTGGAGTGTGGGTGATCTCCCCATGTCTGCATAGTTTTTCTTTGGCCCACATCCCAAAGATGTGTCTGTTAAGTTCATTGACAAGTCTAAATGGTCTCAGTCTGACTGAGTGTGGGTATGTGAGTGAGTGCATCCTGTGGTGGGAAGCATCCTGTCCAGGGTTGGTTTCTGCCCTGTGTCCTGAGCTGCCAGGGAAGGCTTTGGACACTTGCAACCCTGAACCGGAGTAAGCAGGTTGGAAAATGAATGAATACAAATTATTGTTAACATAAAAATTCATAAAGTATTCGATAATCATACAGATGCATGACAATAAACAATGTAATATGAAAGTGCTCAGTGAGCCTGCCATAATTGTTATTATGTATTTTTGAACTGTGTGGTGGAGGAGGTGTTCCTTAACAGTTTTTGTTTGCAAACGTTTCTTCCCTGATTTAACCTGTCACTCACTGATTTACCAAAAATTGGGTAAATAATTATCTTTTTTTTAAATTAATTCTTCTTGTATGTATAGCTCACATTTATCTCAGTGTTTAATATTAGAAGTGTTTGGGATCTTTATTGAGAAGTTTGTTGATGTTTTTTGTGACCAGAAATATGTTACAGAAACTTAACCATTGTTTATATCAATTAGTCTGTGGTAAAATTGGTTTCATTATATATCATTTCACTTAAAGTTGCAATTTCCAGGAACCTGTCAGCAATGTTAAGTGAGGACTTACTGTGTTTTCAGTTGTTTTTATTCTGATAGGAGCAGGAATTTCCCATGGTGGGGGCACTTTAATTCAGAAGATAGACCTTTCTTTTTAGGGTTGAGACACTGGAATGCTCCTCTGATCCGCCACACAGTCAGTGTCAACTTCCGTGGCAAATGAGGCACTAAAATATGGGCAGCGAGCTTGGTCGTCTAGACACTGAAGTGAAAAGTGACAGCTTTTATTCATGTCATGATGCTGTTAATTTTTCTTTCCCTGTAGATTCTTCTCTCGTTTCTGACTCCCGGTGGCAACCGGCTCTGCAACCAGATCTGCGAAGTTTTGGACACAGACCTCATTAGGCAGCAGGCTGAGCATGGTGCTGTTGACATCCAAGGCCTGGCCAACTATGTCATCAGTACGATGGGAAAGCTATGTGCTCCTGTGCGAGATAACGATATCAGAGAGTTAAGGGCTACTGGCAACATCGTGGAGGTGCTGAGGTTAGCATTTTTGATGTTTGCATTTTCTTAGAGTATCTTTGAGTTCATTCAGAAGGGAAATTGGGCATTGGGGAACACATAATAACAACTAGTACCCCAATAAATTACTGACCCTAGAAGAAAACCACATAAACAGAGAGCATGTCAATTATTTGCTGTATGCAGAGAATTTTCACATAGAATGATCTGGCAAGGTTGTTAGTTGGCATGTAGTGGGCCCTGGAAATGCAATGATGAAAAAGAAAGATATAATCCTTGACTCTAGGGAGTCTAATGGTGAGAAAGACCTTGAACAATTAATTACAGTTGGGATAAGTGGAAGGGGAAGTAAAGGGTCTTAACAGAGCCTCTGACAAGGTACCTGATCTAGTTGTGACTTCTTTATTAGTTAGGGTCACTAGCTGCTATAACATGTAAACCCTAAATTCTCAGTGGTTTATCCAATAAAGTTTGTTTCTTACTCATGTTACAGTCCAATTCAGGGGTTCTTGATCAGGCAGCTCTCCACATGCCATCAGGGACCCAACCTCCTTTTGTGCCTGGCTCTACCCTTGCTCAGGTCCTGAGAGTCCTCTCCATTTAGCTGGCGAATGGGAAGAGACCATGGGGAAGACATGCAATATGTAGCCACCTCAGCCGAGAAGTGACACATTCCCTTTGACCATGACTAGTCACATGATCCCACCTAGATTGAAAGGGGAGCTGAGAAAGGTAGTTACTACCTGGAAACACTTTTCATAGCCACAGATCTGCACTGTGGGGAGGGAGCATCTGCTGGAGCTTCCTGAGGAAGTGGAGTGCAAATTATGTAAGGATCTCATCTGGCCCTGTAGACGATAACTTCCTTGTGATCCAAGAGGAAAGAAGAGTCTGTAACACTTTTTGCCATTGAAGTGGACTTTTCTTCTTTTTTGTGTGTGGTGGCCACATTGAGAATCGAGTTTTATGTTATTGTTTTGGAAAGTTAGGCGAAAGACCAGTCTGCCTGTAGTGGGTAATTTACTTTGTGACCTTGGGCAGGTTGATAGACTCTCAAAGTGACACACTCTGTCAGATGGGTGTTAGGTATCTTTAGAGTTGTGCTTGGCTCTGGCAGATTGTGATTCCTCAGTTATGGGATCCTTGCCTCTTAATTGTCTTATTACTTTAGTAAGATCTCAGATCTGTGGTGTTCATCGTGGTCATTTGTTGAGCACCTACTGGGTGCCACTGCCCCCTGCACTTTATGATCATTATCTCACTGACTGTTCAGAGCATCCCTCCAAGGTTTAGGTTGTCCTTTTTCATGGATGAGGAAACTGGGGCTCAGAGAGACTGATTAACTGTGTACACCCACAAATCTGGCCAGCTGCAAAGCTGGGTTTGAGCACGAGGCTGCCTAACTCTAAAAGGAAATATTTTCCTCAGTGTCATACTGCATTGTCCTTTCTTTTTTTAATTTTTCTTATTCCCTAAGGAATAGAAGCCATATGCCCTGTGTCCAGGCTATTTAAAATTTCAGGGGTTTTCAGATGAAAATTCCTTCTTGGGGCCAGGCGCGGTGGCTCACACCTGTAATCCCAGCACTTTGGGAGGCCGAGGTGAGTGGATCACGAGGTCAAGAGATCAAGACCATCCTGGTCAACAAGGTGAAACCCCGTCTCTACCAAAAATACAAAAATTAGCTGGGCATGGTGGCGTGCGCCTGTAGTCCTAGCTACTCGGGAGGCTGAGGTGGGAGAATTGCTTGAACTCAGGAGGCGGAGGTTGCCGTGAGCCGAGATCGCGCCATTGCACTCCAGCCTGGGTAACAAGAGCGAAACTCCATCTCAAAAAACTAAAAAATCCTTTTTGAATTTTTCTTATATCATTAAGATTGTTTATACTTCCAGTAAATACTCGTGAGATCTATGGAAGAACACATTTGCAGTACACACATGTGACCTTCTTTGAAACATGACCCTACCAAATAGCAGCTGGAACTTCAAAACCATTTTGAGGATGTTTATTGTTTTCAGCCTAGAACATAGATCATTGTTAATGGATTTCAGCTTAACTTCTTAACCATATCTCTATTTTAATTCTAAAATTTGTAGACAAATATTCCATGTTCTGGACCTCATGAAAATGGACATGGCCAATTTTACAATTATGAGTCTTAGACCACACCTTCAACGCCAGTTGGTGGAATATGAGAGAACCAAGTTCCAGGAAATTCTGGAAGAAACTCCAAGTAAGTATAATATAACGTGTATTTATATTGAAATTTGGTTAAAATGTGATGTTTTAACTTTTGACAACATATATAGTATAAAGAATTTTGGCCTTTCTATTAAACTTTTTTTTTTTTTTATCTTCTAAAAGTTGATATTACAAACTTACAGTTGTTTATTCTGTCCAGGAACTGTGCTAAGCACTATTCATTTCTTCATTCATTCAAGATCTATTTATTGAGTGCCTCCTGTGTTTCAGACACCGCTTAAGTACAGTGGATTCTGCAGTGAACAAAATGGAATATAGTTGCAGTCCCCCGGGAGCTTACATTCTAGCAGGCAAGACAAACAAACATATATTGTCAGGTGTATTATTAAATGCCATGAAGAAAAATAGAGTAAAGGTATAGTAATGGGTCAGAAGTGAGGACAGGTTGTTTTTTAGATGTGATGGACTAGGAGGGTCTCTATAATAAGTAACATTTGAGTAAAGTTTGCAAAGAAATGAGAAAAGGGCATGTAAAAATGGGGTAAGAATGCGCTAGCCTGAGGGACTACAAGTACAAAGACTCTAAAGCAGAAACTTGCTTATGAGCTTGACAAACACAGGGCAGACATTGTGACTGGAGTAGAGTAGGTAAGGGGAGAGTGGTAAGAGATGAGGCTGAGAGTAGATAAAGGCAGGTCACATGGAGCATTGTTTGTTAGTAGATGAGAGGAGTTTGGATTTCATTCCACATGTGGTAGAAAGTCATCAGAGAGTTTTAGTCAGGGGAGCAATATCTGATTTTCATTTTTGAAGAATACTCTTGTTCCTGGCTGCAGAATAGATTGTGTGGAAACAAAGAGGGAAACAGAGATACCAATTAGGTGGCATTGCAGTTGTTCAGGCATGAAATGATGGTGGCTTGTTCCAGCTGGTGGTGGTGGAAGGAGTGAGAAGAGACCAGATTCTGGATACATTTCGAATGTGGAGTAATATTTGCTGAAAGTTGGTTGAGGGAGAAAAGAGTGGAGGATGATTTCAAGGTTTTTGGCCTGTACAACTAGGTGGATGGTGATACAGTTTGAGACTGGGGAGACTAGGGGAAAGAAGGTTGGGAGATGACATGGAATCAAGAGTTCAATTTTGGTAATACGAACTTTGAGATTTTATTTGACATCAATGTGGAGATGTCAGGCAGGCATTTAGATACGAATGACAAGTTTAGAGGAATAATGGAAACTGTATATACATTTGGGAATCATCAGTATATGTGTGACATATAAAGCCATGGAACTGGGTGCTAGTTAACACAAAATCCTTACCACATTCTAAGTACATGACCTGTACAAACTAATTTAATCCTTACAACAACTATATGAAGTTACCACCATTTTATGGGTGCAGAAACTGAGGCACAGTGCGGTTAAGTCACTGGCCTGTATAACACACCTTAAAAGTATAGGAGCTCACCTAGGAGGGCAGGGTTCACAGTCCATGTTCCTATCCATTATATTATGCTGGGTGAGACTACGTAGGGAGAGTGAGTGTGGATCTGAAATAGACTGACATGAGAAACTCCAGCATCTAGAAGTTGAAGTTGAGATAAGGAGGAGGATCTAGCAATGGAGATTATGAAGGAGTAGCCAGAGAAGTAGTGTGAAAGTCAGGCGAGGGGGTGTCCTGTAAGATGCGTGAAGAAGATGTTTGGAGAAAGAAGGCATAATTGGATACAACAAGTGTTGCTAAGTGGGCAAGAAAGACGCAGGCCAACTTGACCGTTGGATTTGACTGTATGCTGATTGTCAGCAACCTTGATGAGAATGGTTTCAGTGGATTTGTGTGCATTAAAACCAGACTGGGTCGGGCGCCATGGCTCACGTCTGTAATCCTAGGACTTTGGGAGGCCAAGGCAGGTGGATCACCTGAGGTCAGGAGTTCAAGATCAGCCTGGCCAACATGGTAAAACCCCATCTCTACTAAAATACAAAAATTAGCTGGGCATGATGGCGGGTACCTGCAATCCCAGCTACTTTGGAGACTGAGACAGAAGAATCACTTGAACCCAGGTGATGGTGGTTGCAGTGAGCCAAGATTGTGCCACTGCTCTCCTGCCTGAGTGGCTGAGGTGAGACTCTGTCTCAAAAAAAAAAAAAAAAACAACAACAACAACAACAACAGCCTGGAAGGGGATCAAGGAAGAATAGGAATAGAAGTCTTAGCTCACTGAATTACAGTTACCCAGTGAATTAGATACTGTTATCCCCTTTATTTTATAGGCACGGAAACTAGGATGCCAGAGGTTACACAGCTGACAAGAGGCTGGCTAATTGCTCATTGGCAAACTCTTGACAACACCAACCTCTGGAGTTAAACCACTCTTTAAGGCTGCGTTAGGTGGTTTCTGCCCAAATAATCAACACAGTGGCCTTATACTAAAAAGACAAAACAGGTGCCACATTTAAAGGGACCCTGGCAGGCAGGGGCACATCCAGGGAGAGCATACAGATCATGGAGGCCACATGAGGAACCGTCGAGAAAGCTGGGCATGTTATGCTTGGTAACAAGGAGACTCAGGTGGGCCATGCCTGGCCCCACCCACCCTGCCTGTTGACAGTGACTCAGAGACTGGTGAAATTCTGTAGAGCAGACTAGGATTCATGGGAGGGAGGAAGCAGACAGCCAGTTGTGATCTTCCTGACAATTGCAGTTGTTTTGACTTTGAAATGGGCCTCTATTATAGCAGTAGTCAGTGCTAGCTATCATTTTGTATGAGCACTTACTACATGCTAAGTCCTTACTATACCACTTTATTAGTTCATTCAAGCATGACACCAACCCTATGAGATTGGTACTATTACCACCCCCTATTTACAATTGAGGAAAGTGTGGTTAAGGTACTTAGCCTAGGTGACTACTAGTAAGTGGTAGAGCCTGGATAACCCAGATGTGTTTCTGCCTCAAAGCGTGTGCATTTAGATACTGTGCAACCCTGCCTCTCTTCAAACAAGATATCAACAGTGGGGGATATTGCAGAGGGATCTCTCACATCATCTGGCAGATTATTTAGTCATCTGGATAGCCAATTACCCAGTCACATAACTTTTAAGGATCCTTCTACAACAAAAACTCTATGACTTCAAGGGCTATGTTGTTTTAGCTTCAAAGGGGAGGGGGGAGTAAAGGGAAGTAGAACCCTACATCAAACCTGGATCTGAAACATGAACTGTGGCAACTTTCCACAGCAGCATTTTCCTGAGACTGAATGGTTGGTTTTGTTTGCGTGCATGTGTATGTAAACACATGTGCAAATGCACCCATGTCTTTAATCAAGATAGCTTGGAATCTTGAGCAAATTCTCTAATAGGGTGAATTATGATTTTGTTCATCTCAAATTATTTGCCTCTTTTATTTTTCTGTTTTTTCTGTTTGTTTTTTATGAGAAAGAGTCCCACTCTATTGCCTAGGCTGGGGTACAGTAGCATGATCATAAATAACTGTAGCCTCTAATTCTTGGACTCAAGGGATTCTCCTGTCTTAGCTTCCCAAGTAGTTAGGACTATAGTCGTGTGCTATCACACCTGGCTAATTTTTAAAACATTTTTGTAGAGATGGGGGTCTCACTGTGTTGTCCAGGCTGGTCTCTAACTCCTGGCTTCTTCCTGCCTTGGCCTCTCAAGTTACTAGGATTTCAGGTATGAGCCACTGCACCTGGCTTGCTTCTCTTTTTAAAACCCAGCCTAGTGACCTGTAATCCGTTTGCACCTTTTTTATTGACTTGGATATTTTCAGAGATTTAAGAATAGAGCAAACCCAGCTTTGCATATAGGTCATTATTGCTCAGCAAGAGAACTCAGGAGTCCCAGAAGCAGAGTGTATGTCAGCTGTTAATTACGCCCCCAAGTCACTCTGCCAAAAGTCGGTCCCTGTGCCCCAATATCAAAATAAGAGCCTCATAGCATCACACAGAAGGACCAGTGTTAGATTTCTGTGTACACATAATTATGTAAGAATTATTAGAAAATTAATACAGAGAAGTACTCTAGATTTCTGAACTGGCTCCAGGAAAATACTATATTTTGCCTAAAAGGAGATTTTGTATAATTGTGTATTTTAAATATAGCCAGGAAAATCTTAGGAATGATTGTTTGTACTTAGTAAGCAGCAACAAGATAACCACATTAGATCCAACATGTAAATTATTTGTGAAAAGATTAAGAGAGTATCTTTGGGTGGAGGCCGTAAGTACTTTTTAAGGTATTATTTAGATAATACCTTATATCTGATCAAATGTTTTGATGAACTTTATTTCATGTTATTCTTTAAACATTTCTATGGGACATAAATATCTCTTTCAGAATATATGAAACTCTATTGTGATTGCCTTCGGCTGTCACATAAGGCATTCAAGAAATATTTATGGAACATTTTAAAGAAGAGCAAACTTATGCTCAGCAATGACCTCCTTAGACTCAGAGTCATTCAGCTAAGTAAACAGTGGAGGCTAGGTGTGGTGGTTCACTCCTGTAATCCCAGCACTTTGGGAGGCCAAGGCAGGCAGATCACGAGGTCAGGAGATCGAGACCATCCTAGCCAACATGGTGAAACCCCTTCTCTACTGAAAATACAAAAATGAGCTGGGTGTGGTGGCATGAGCCTGTAGTCCCAGCTCCTTAGGAGGCTGAGGCAGGAGAATTGCGTGAACCTGGGAGGCAGAGGCTGCAGTGAGCCAAGATTGCACCACTGTACTCCAGCCTAGGCTACAGAGCGAGACTCCATCTCAAAACAAAGCAAACAAACAGTGGAGCTAGGACTGGGAACCAGGTCTCCCAAATCCAAGTCCAGATTAAACCAAGCTACTACTTATTCAGCCTTCCTTGAACTTTTCAGTTTTGTGTTATATTACCTGAGTTGTATTGCAAGCAACAGAAACCAACTCCAGCTGACTTAGCCAAAGGGAAGTGAGTGGAAGGATGGAGGAAGTTCACAGAACCCAAGGAAAACCCAAAATATCAGAAATCAGAAGAGTGTCATGAATCTGGACAGGAAAAACCAAGGAATAGGAGGGCTCCATTGTCACGATGGTTAATGTGGGTGGCAAACATGGGCCATCCTTGAACACTCTCACCACTCAGATCCCGGGAAGGAGTCTGTGGACATATGACTCCACTCGGCCAGCCTCTGGTCAGGAAGACAGGGCCTCTGAATTGAGACTCACAAAGGAAAACATGGAACCAGAGAAAATGGTTTCAGAGAAAACCAGCACCAAAAGAAGGGAAACTGAGACGTTGCTAGGCAGATGTCATGGATAAGGAAACTACATTTTTCGAATGGAAAATTGGGGTAGAAGCACCTGTAATGCCATTACTTGTTCTAGTGTCTGTCTCTCCCTTCTACTAGACTAGGAACCTCTTAAGTGCGGGGACTGTGCTTATTCACCTTCAAATCCCCAGTACTTGGTACAATACCTGGGATTGAGTAGGTGCTCGGTAATTTCCGTTGAATAAACAAATGAGTGGAAAAACTCTTAACCCTGTCCCCAGGAAAAGCCGAGGTTGTAGGTGCCTCATGAAGCTGACCTTGCTTTTGGAGCCACATAGTCACCAAGTCAGCATGTGAAGTCTCTGCAGATCCCCAAGAGAAAAGCCAATATTTCACTCTAACCACATGCTCCTTCTGCTTTACCAGTCGAACTCAAGTGAGACTAAAAATTAGATTCATGTGGACTGTTTAAACCGAGGCCTGAGCCCTGTCTCAGAATAAATCAGTCTCCAGGAGCTGTGCTCATGAACATTTTTTTCTCTTTAAAGCTCCCTAGGTGATTCTAAAGTCAGCCAGGATGGAGAACCACTGTTCTTTTGTTCAAGATAACTAAATGGGCTTTTAAAAGTGTCAGCTGTAAATGATTAAATTTGCAGTATAAATGCTTATTACCACCACATTGTAATTATATTCGCGATGATTTCCACTCACTCTCTCTCAGTTGGATGTCTTTTAAATGAAAGACTGCAAGTCTTTTACATCTTTATAAAACAGAACTAGCAAACCAAAAACAACATTTGCCAACTGAGGAGAAACAGAGTTGTGAAATCCTGGGGGTGGTGTTGCTATAACGTGGCAAACAGAACTACTCATAAATTATCCCTATTCAAGTGCTGGGTCTGAGGAAGAATTTCAGTCTGTTTCTCTCTCTCTCTCCTCTCTCTCTCTCTCTCTGTCGTCTGCACCTGTGTTCAGGCTGTATTTCTTGGCAATTGTCACCTTATAAATTCTACCAAATATATAATTTTGTAAGTACTGTGGTATAAAAAGCAATTTGTTTCTAGTGGTTAACCTTGGAACTGGGTCTAAAGCAAAATAAAGTGAATTTTGCCCTAAGGCAGACAAGGCCCAGTAGAGAATTACTGCCTCCAAACTTTAAGCCTTCTGGAATAGCCTTATCATGTTAAATTTCATTTAGTTCCTGATGGAAGAGACATTTTATTCAAAGTTAGAATAACTACTCATGAACAAAAGTAAGTAAACACTATTTGTCATCTAATCAGTGGTTCTTAATGTGGTTCTCAAGGTGGTTCTCTTAGGGGTGATTTTGCCACTGGCCCCTGCCCCACAATATTTAGTTGTGTCTGGAGACACTTTTGGTTGTTTCATCCTGGCAGGGTGGGGGGTGGGGGCGGGGGCTACGGAACGGCATCTAGCAGGTAGAGCTAAACATTTTATAGTGAACAGGACAGAACCCAACAATGAAGAATTATCCAGCCCAAAATGGCGGTAGTGCTGAGGTTGAGACCCTAAATAAAGAGTTAGAATGAATCCATTTCATGATGGCCCAAGGAACCATCTTCATGCTCCAGGGAAATTTGGGCCCCAATAAACAAGGAAGTTCGGTGGCCATTGAGCACTTGGGGAATGTTTTGTGTTTGGAATCAGTCTGATTTCAGCTAGTCATGGTTGCTAGTGGGTGCTTTCTTCTTCTTGCCTTCTTTCTATTGTCTGGAGGGGGCCGTTTCCATTTGCAGAAGCAAGCCTTGCTGAGGCACCTTTTGGAGCAACTGTGTGTGAGTTGTTTAATAGAAACTGCTAATATCAAGGGAATTCTGCTAATAATAACTATTAGGCACCTAATAACCTATATTATAGTAATATTTAGGTGCCATATGCTTAAAAATTAAATGAATTCAAGTATAACACCTCATCTCCAGTGATACATATTTTTAATCCAGAAGAATTGAACTTGATAAATTAGTCTAAAGTGGAAAGACAATCTAACTGGACATTGACACGTAGTCTTTGAGGTCAAATTAAGTATGAAACTCAAGTTCAGTGATTTCTTCCTCACTGCTTCCCACTCCCTCTCCCATCTTGACGTCTGGAATAGCCCTTTCCGAATACCGGGGATCATACCACATGTACTAGATTTTCAGTTTCTTCTTGTTTTCTGGATAACATCTCCTTTAAAGCATTTGCTTTTCTTTAAGGGGGATCTGCTGAGATTCTGCTCTCTCAAGCTAGCACACTAACTAGTATTTACAAAAAAAAAAAAAAGCCAAGCTCCCCAAAAAAACTCATTTTAACCAACCTACAGCTTAGCCTACTCATTCTTTTTTTTCCAGGGGTGATCACTTTGTCTGAGGCAACTTCAATAATAAGGCAGCTGTTGTGTATCAGGTGGAGAACCTGACTGGGCCCTCTAGAAACAATAATGCCCCCCTTTAAAGGTTGTTTACAGAGTTAAATGAGTGAATATTAACAATTGCTAATACTTAGTGGACATTTCCTTTCTGTCAGAAAAGGTTCTAAGTGTTTTGCATGTAATAATTTGTTGACTCTTTACCACAACTGCAGGAAGAATGCTATTATCCCCAATTCACAGATGAGGAAACTGAGGAGACATTAGGTAACCCGCCCAAGGCATGCAGCTAATGAGGGGTAAAGGCTAGACTGAAGTTAAGACTGCCTGGCTCAGATGCCACACTCCCAACTATTGCAGCAGCCACTTACTCTGCATGGGGGAGCCTCGCACAAGTTCTTAGTCACATGTTGATTGCTTTGATATTAGGTTGCACTAAGTTGAGATTCATTCATCTGCAATGCAGAGGTTGCACTGCCTTGAAATTCATTCATCTGCAATGCAAATTTGACTCCTCAGTCAAGCTGCTGCTTCATTCCCTTGCTTTCTAAACTCTGTTATGGAACTGACTATTGCTGATCAGTGTCTTTGCACTGCAACTTATGTTTGTGTTCTTGTCAAATCTGTTTGAAGGAATAAATGTAAAAGACTTGTCTGCCTAATTATACTGGCCTTTGTTTGACAGATAATTAATTTTAGAAATGGACACTGTCAGTGGTATGCTGGATGTGGTTGGTACAGACTTGGAAGCCATTTGCTATACTTTAAGGAATTTTGTGAGCTAGTAAACCCAGCCATTACTAAAAATTAAGTTATATAAATTTACAATTAAATATATTTTTAAAAAGGTAAAACTCTGGGAAATCATTAGGCAGTTTCTTATTAAACATACCTACAACCTAGCAATTGCAATACTGAGTCTTTATCTCCAAGAATTGTAAACTTACGTTCACATATTCATTCAAATATTCATAAATTATGAATATTTATGATAGGAACCTGTCATAAATATTCATAAGAGCCTTACTTGTATAGCCCCAAACTAGAAACAACCAAAATAGCTTTCAACAGGTAAATGGGTGAACTGTGGTATATCCATACAATAGAATACTACTCAGTAATGAAAAGGAATGAACTATTGATACACCCAACTTGGATGGGTGCTTAGAAAACAAAGCCAATATCAAGAGTCATTTTATTGGTCTGCTCAGGCTGCCATAACAAAGTACCACAGACTGGGTGGCTTAAACAATATTAGTTTATTTTTCACAATTCTCAAGACTGAAAGTCCAAAATGAAGGTGCCGGCTAATTTGGTTCCTGATGAGGGCTTTCTTCTTGGCACTTTGGACACCCACCTTCTCAATTTTCACATGCCTATTTCTCAGTGTGTGCAGATGGAAAGAGACAGAGGAAGCTCTCTCGTCTCCTCTTCTAAAGGTACCCACCCTTATGACCTCATCTAACTCTAATTACCTCCCAAAGTCTCCATCTCCAAATGTCATCACAGTGGAAGTTTAGACTTCCTCATAGGAATTTGGGTGGCGGGTGGACACAAACAGCCTATAACAGCTACATATTGCATGATTCTATTTATATAACATTCTTGAAGTGACACAGTTATGGTGATTAGTGCTTACCAGAAGTTAGGGTTGAGGTGAGAGTGTGCCTACCGGGAAGTAACATGTGGAGATATTTTATGGTGATGGAATAGTTCAGTATCCTGATAATTACATGAATCCACATAAGTAATAAAATTTCTTAGAACCATACACACACAAAGAATGCATGTAAAAACTGATAAAAATCAGTAAGTATTGTACCCATGTCAGTTTCCTGATTTTGACAATATACTGTAGTTATTTAAGATGCTATCATTGGGGGCAGCTGGGTGAAAGGTAGGAACTGTCTGTACTACTTTCACAACTGCTTAAGTCTTTTATTTTGTAATAGTTTAAGCTGTTTCAAAATTTAAAAGCTATTTTTAAAGCCCTAAAAAGAATCAACTGTGATACATAAGACAAAGTGGGTAAATGTCAGAAACACTATGCTAGGTACTTTATGATTCCATTTATGTGAATTTCTAGAAGGCAAACTAATTCATGCAGTTAGGTGTTAAAAGTAGTTGAGTGAGGTGCACTTTGACTGGAAAGGGAGAGAAGGGAACTTTGTGGGATAATGGATATGGTCTATAGCTTGTTTTAGGTGGTAGTTGTATAGGTATATAGAGTAGTTAAAACTCACCAAACTGAACACTTAAGAGCTGAACATTTTATTGTATGAATTTATTATATCTATAAATATAAGCATATCTACATGTGTGAAAAAATAATAATTATAAAGTAAAGGTAAACAAATACTAATAACTCATCACTTTTAAATTATCTTACTACTGCCTATAGTCTTGAGATTAAAGAATCTCAAGACTGTACATACAACAGGTATAAAGTACCTGTTGTATCTGGATGTTGGAAACACTATGTAGCAGTGTGCTACACTGGGCATCTCTGCTCAACTTCATATTTAGTGACTCTCCCATTTGCTCATTCAACAAATGAGGAAATCAAAAGCTCAGGAGACAAGTGAGGGCTGGAGATACAGATTTGGGAGCCTTCTGGGGTATGGACGGAAATAAAAACCATAGTAATGAGTAAGATGTTCTGGTGAGATGGAAGAGTACCAAATCAATGGGGATTGAGTAGAGTGCTTGGAAGCATCAATATTAAAGAACAGGCAGAGGAACATCTTCCTGTAATTGAAGGGAGATGCACCTGTCTTCTCATCTTGTCTTTTCAATCCAGGTATGAGACGTAGAAGCACAGCTAGGGGAAACCAGGACAGAGTGGTATCAGAGAAGCCAGGAAAATAGTTTCAGGAGTGCTGTACTAAGAGATGCCTATATTACAAAGATGTTTAGAAAATATAGGAAGGACATGTTTGTTGGATTTGACAACCAGGAGATTGGTGGTAGCCTTAGAAAAGTTATGAGAAGGATTTATTTCAGAACCTTTCTAGCTTATATTCCATATCTTGGTAGATGGCACAGGCATTCATTTAGATGTCCAAGAAATCTGGGAGTCATCCTAGAATACTCCTTTCTAACTCCACGTGTAAGTGGTCACCAAGACCTGTGGGTGCTCCCCCTAAATATTTCTCACCTTTCTTCTCTTTACCCCTCACTTCTATTGTCCTTGTCCATTTACTCTCTTGTCTGAACCACTGCAACAATTTACACTCTCCACTAGTTCAGTCTTTCTTTCCACGCAATTTTTCTTGGGCTGAGATCACCCATTGTACTCCGGCCTGGGTAACAGAGCGAGACTCTGTCTCAAAAAAAAAAAAAAAAAAAAAGGCCAGGCACTGTGGCTCACACCTGTAATCCCAACACTTTGGGAGGCAAGGTAGGCGGATCAAGAGGTCAAGAGACTGAGACCATCCTGGTTAACATGGCGAAACCCCATCTACTAAAAATACAAAAATTAGCTGGGGGTGGTGGTGTGTGACTGTAGTCTCAGCTACTCGGGAGGCTGAGGCAGGAGAATCGCTTGAACCCAGGAGGCGGAGGTTGCAGCGAGCCAAGATCATATCATTATGCTCCAGCCTAAGTGATAGAGCGAGACTCCATCTCAAAAAAAAGAAAAAGAAAAAGAAAATAATATTATTTAAAACTCCCCATTCCCCATCACTGGTGTTTGTAACCTGGGGACTATGAATCTGGGAAGAGAGAATGACAGTTGTTTGTGGACATGTGTGCGTGAGCAAGCACATTCATCTTGGGAAAGGCATATCTCTAATTAGATGTTAAAAGTGGTCCCAAGACCTAAAAATTGGTAACAATTATACTGTTTTCTCTTCAGATAGTATAAATCTTTCACCTTTTACCAAAATTGTGTAAAAATTAGTGCCTTCTAAATACCTTCTCTGCACAAACTCAAGGCTGGCTTCTAAACTACCCATCCAATGCCATCTACTACAACCCTCTTCCCCTAGTTCTTTGTGGACCAGCAATACAGATTTATTTGTGGCATCTAGAATGTGCCATATGCTCTCTTTTCTAGAGCATGTACAGAGCTTTTCCTCTTTGATTCTTTCCTGGACAGCCTCTTCTCCCACAATTACTAGTATTAATTGTACTCTGATTGTTAGTTTACAGGTCTATCTTTCCATCTGGACTGTAAACTCCTTGCAGAGCACAGCTGTGTCTTTTCATTCATGCCCAGCGCCCAACACAGCATCTGTTAAATGAATACACCAGTGAAGGGATCAATCAACTGTAGAACAAATATGTGGCCTTTTCTCTCTTAGGTGCTCTTGATCAGACTACAGAATGGATAAAAGAATCTGTAAATGAAGAGTTATTTTCTCTTTCTGAGAGTGCTTTAACTCCTGGGGCCGAAAATACCTCCAAGCCAAGCCTGAGCCCTACTTTGGTGCTAAATAATAGTTACTTGAAACTGTTACAGTGGGATTATCAGAAAAAAGAATTACCAGAGGTGAGTAACTTTGTTCTTCCCCCAAATTTCCCAGCAGTTTAGTTCTTACTAACTTTGAATCATCTGGTCTGTGTTTCATGTGGTTTAATGATTTTACAAAAATCAGGTAAAAATGGGAATTTGGAAATGACATTGATTATTTTTTGTTTTCATGATATTGAGCTACACTTTCTATTTTTATATTTTAAATAAATATGTCAGACACTCATGACAGATGGAGCACGTCTTCAGGAACTGACAGAAAAGCTGAATCAATTGAAAGTTATTGCCTGCCTGTCCTTAATTACCAACAACATGGTGGGTGCTATTACAGAAGGCCTGCCTGAGTTTGCAAACAGGTTAAAAAGGATTTCAGCTGTTCTACTTGAAGGCATGAACAAAGAGTAAGTTCCAAATGTTTGCATCTGCACCCTCTTGTATTAAGGCTCTGCATGCGTCTCAGAGAACAAGAATAACATTGGACATCTGGATGTGAGATTAAGGACTGCTTTAGAGAAGCTTATCTTACACCTTCTTTTTCTAGAATTTCCTTTAATATCTCTGAAGGCTTAGATGTCCTCTCATAGGAAGGGAGAGGTGTTTTCCATGACAAGTGCTAGGGTGAGTGTAGTATTTCCACTTACAATGAATGTGTGCAACAGCTTTTGTTTGACAGTGCTTTGGAAAAAACAAACGAAACACAGATTCCGCCAAGCTCAGTGTTTAGAACTGTGCTATTGAAGAGGGTGTTCCAGGTACAGTTGTTCTGACTTCATCATTGTTCTGCAATGAAACATTTACTGACTTCACAAATCCACCTTGCTGCAAAGTCTTAAGAAGCATTGACAATTCTGCCTTTCAGAGATGACACAAGTCCAATGAAGATTTCGGTTTTTGCTAAATTTATCTCCAGTATTACACCTTCATGAATGCTGGAATCCCATTTAGATTTTGTATTTATATCATTCCTTAGGAATTACTATCCAAGTCAGAAAATTCTTAGTCTTGGTGAATGGCCACATGGTTTCATGGGTCTCATATGGGTCAGCTTATCCTCCTGGTTCCTCTTTCAGGTGTCTTCAAAGACATATCCTCTTTATATTCCTGTAATTGAAGGGAGATGAACCTGTCTTCTCATCCTCCCGCCTATTATTCAGGGAGCATATAAATTACTTGATCAAATCCTAGACTATTAAGAGCCAAAAGGAGCCCAAGTAGTTATAGAATCCAACTTCCCGGCCAGGCACGGTGGCTCACGCCTGTAATCTCAGCACTTTGGGAGGCCAAGGTGAGTGAATCACCTGAGTTTGGGAGTTTGAGACCAGCCTCACCAACATGGAGAAACCCCATCTCTATTTAAAAAAAAAAAAAAAAAAAGAATCCAACTGAAACTTAGAATTTGCCTTGGGCTACACAGCTAGAAAAGGGCAGACCAAGGACTGAGCCCTGATCTGACCTTTCTCCTGATTCTGATGCTCACCTGCTGGGGTCATTCCAGGACCCAAGACCAATAATGAAAGGAAATCTCTGATTTTGCAGTTGGTCTTACCATTTTCCTGCACGGGTAATCATTAATTTCCAGAAACTTTTATTTATTAAGCCCTTAGAGAACACCCGGTGCTGCTTAAGTGTTACTGTAAAGTGTACAGAAAGTGGTTACTAAGAAGACAGGCTTTTGGGTCAGACAGACCAGGGTTTAAATCCCAGCTCTGCTATTGACTTATTATGAACACTTGAATACCTTCTCAAATTACTATGAGCCTGACTTCCTCACTTGTAAAAAGGGAATAATAATTACATTAATATCTACCTTGGAGTTGTGAGAATTTAAAATGATTCCTGTACAGGTGTCTGGCACATAACATGTACTCAATGAATATTAGCTATTAATAACTAGCCATTAAATCATCCTCTGTATAATTTTATCTGGTTGTTTATCTGGTTGTTTTATTGTTTTAATTTTTTCCCATGTTAGGAAATGAATACAGTCAATTCTCAATTATCCTCATTATGGAGAGGGCAATAGCATTCATAGTGTAAAAAAGGGATAATACTAAATAGTAGACCAAGGTGTCATTTATATTTGGTTTGATGATGCATCTTGAAAACTAGAAAGAGTTTTTCCCTCTTCATTGTGAATAGAAGGTATGGCTTATGCTCAAACAACTTTTTTTGAAGAGCTGAAAGATTATTTATTGATTGATAAATTTTTAATTTTTTTCCCTTTTTCAACTTTTATTTTAGGTTCAGGGGCACATGTACAGGTTTTTTACATGGGTAAATCATGGGTCGCTGGGGTTTGGTGTACCAGTGATTTCATCACCCGGGTAGTGGGCATAGTTCGTTTTAATCCTCACCCTCGCCGGGCGCGGTGGCTCAAGCCTGTAATCCCAGCACTTTGGGAGGCCGAGGCGGGTGGATCACGAGGTCAAGAGATCGAGACCATCCTGGTCAACATGGTGAAACCCCGTCTCTACTAAAAATACAAAAAATTAACTGGGCATGGTGGTGCGTGCCTGTAATCCCAGCTACTCAGGAGGCTGAGGCAGGAGAATTGCCTGAACCCAGGAGGTGGAGGTTGCGGTGAGCCGAGATCGCGCCATTGCACTCCAGCCTGGGTAACATGAGTGAAACTCCGTCTCAAAAAAAAAAAAAAAAAAAAATCCTCACCCTCCCCCACACCTCCACCTTTAAGTGTAGGCTCCGGTATCTATTGTTCCCCTTTGTGTCCATGTTTACTCAATGTTTGTCTCCCACTTATAAGCAAGAACATGTGGTATTTTGTTTTCTGTTTCTGAATTAATTCACTTAGGATAATGGTTTCCAGCTTTACCCATGTTGCTGAAAAGAACATGATCTTACTCTTTTCATGGCTATATAGTATTCCATTCTATATATATACCATATTTTCTTTATCCAGTCCACCATTGATGGGCATCTAGGTTGATTCCATGTCTTTGCTGTTGTGAATAGTGCTGCAGTGAACTAAGAGTACATGTGTCTTTTTGATGGAGCGATTTCTATTTCTTTGGGAATAAACCTAGTAATGGGATTGCTGAGTTGAATGGTAGTTCTGTTTTAAGTTCTTTTAGAAATCTCCAAACTGCTTTCCACAGTGGCTGAACTAATTTACATTCCCACCAGCAGTGTGTAAGTGTTCTCTTTTCTCTGCAACCTTGCCAGAATCTGTTATTTTCTGACTTTTTAATCATAGCCATTCAGGCTGGGCACAGTGGCTCATGCCTGTAATCCTAGCATTCTGGGAAGCCAAGGCGGGCAGATCACTTGAGGGCAGGAGTTTAAGACTAGCCTGCGTGAGATGGTGAAACCCTGTTTCTACAAAAAATGCAAAAAAGAAAAAAAAAATTAGCCGGCCATGGTGGTGCATGCCTGTAGTCCCAGCTACTCAGGAAGGTGAGGCAGGAAAATTGCTTGAACCTGGGAGGTGGAGGTTGCAGTGAGTCAAGAGTGTGCCACTGTACTCCAGCCTGGGTGATGGAGTGAGACTCCATCTCAAAAAAAAAATAAATAAATAAATAATCATTCAGACTGGTATGAGATGATATCTTACTGTGGTTTTCATTTGCATTTCTCTAATTTCTCTAATGATTAGTGATGTTGAGCATTTTTTCAGATGCTTTTTGGCTACATGTATGTCTTATTTTCAGAAGTATCCGTTCATGTCCTTTGCTCATTTTTTAATGAGGTAGTTTTTTGCTTGTTGAGTGTTTAAGTTCCTTATAGATTCTAGATATTAGACCTTTGTCAAATACATAGTTTGCAAATATTTTCTCCCATTCTGTAGGCTGTTTACACTGTTGATAGTTTCTTTTGCTCTGAATAAGCTCTTCAGTTTAATTAGGTCCCAGTCGTCTGTTTTTGTTTTTGTTACATTTGCTTTTGGATAATTCATCATGAAATCTTTCCCAAGGCCTGTGTCCATAAGAGTATTTCCTGTATCTTCCTTTAGGGTTTTTAAATGTCTTATAGTTAAGTCTTGAGTTGATCTTTGTATATGGTGAAAGGAAGGGGTCCAGTATCAATTTTCTGCATATGGCTAGCCAGTTTCTTATTTTAGCCTAAGAACTCACTGATTAAAAGCAAGAAAAAGCTAGAGCACTACCTTGTAGTGGATAAAAAGTCAGAGGGTAAAATTCTTAGCACTATCGGTCTATTCTTGAGTTTGTAGAACTCCAAAGTCAGGTCCATTGTGGGCTTTTAACAAATTCCAGTCAATGCAGAACACTAATAACTTATTTCTTATTGCTGTTAACGATGATAAACATGATAACCCATTTTTCTCTTTTTCGTCTTCTTCTATGTGCCTGACCATCTGCTAAGAGCTAATTATTAGACACAGCAATTTCAGTGGCAGAGCCAGGATTTGAACCCAGCTCCACACGACACCATAGCCTATGTTCCAACTCACTCTATTACGCTGCTTCTTATCATTGAGCCCTTCTCACATCCTTTAATTCCCATTTTGGAGTTATCTTAAGGCCCTTTCTGGATAGTGAGATAGAATTTTCAATCATCATTCCCTAATGATGTGGACCCAACAAATGCCTTTTTATTTATTTATTTATTTATTTTTTTTTTTTTGAGATGGAGTCTCGCTGTCTCGCCCAGGCTGGAGTTTCAGTGGCACGATCTTGGCTCACTGCAACCTCTGCCTCCCAGGTTCAAGAGATTCTCCTGCCTCAGCCTCCTGAGTAGCTGGAATTATAGGCGCATGTCACCACACCCAGCTAATTTTTCTATTTTTAGTAGAGATGGGATTTCATCATGTTGGTCAGGCTGGTCTCCTACTCCTGACCTCAGGTGATCTGCCCACCTCGGCCTCCCAAAGTGCTGGAATATTACAGACATGAGCCACTGTGCCCAGCCTCAACAAAAGCCTTTCTAATGACCTATTTTTCCTTAGCTACTAAATAACTCACTCTTTAATTACCTTTACAATTTTATGGACTCTATATATTGAAGATTATTCATTAGTTACTTGAATAATGAGAAGGAGCTTATTATCTTTGGTCATGATCAGCCAAGAGTTTTAGGTATTTGACCTCTGAATATCTTCATTTGTTGTTTTTGATTGGTGTTGTAGATTTACTGCTCAAGCATAGACAAATGAATTAAGTCTACTTCCTTTATCAAGTACATTTTAAAAAAATGTGTAAATGAAGCACTCAGACCAACGGGTTTATTTTAGGAAGTAAGTTGGTGTTTTCTGTCCCTTTCTGATAGCCCTGCAATATAAAATGGGCTTACAGGTGCATTTTCAGAGACCACACTTTTCTGGTTTTGCTTTTCTATTTAATTACTGCTACACAATTTAATGGTTTTAAGTATTTAAAAATCTGCTACATATGAAGGTTGGTGGTTGGGAGGAGTTACTATTTTATAAGTTCATTCTAATAGAGGCTATTATTGTTTAAGAAAAATTTGGTAGACAACAAAACAAGTCAGTATATTTAAAAATAAACTGATGAACAAAAACTTTCCCTGGTGGAATTTCATTTTATGTTTCACAGGACCTTTAACTTGAAGGAAGTCCTGAATTCTATTGGTGTTCAGACTTGTGTTGAGATTAACAAGACCCTGATGGAAAGAGGTTTACCCACTTTAAATGCTGAGATTCAAGCTAATCTCATAGGTCAATTTTCAAACATTGAAGAGGAGGACAATCCTATCTGGTCCTTGATTGGTGAGTCCTCATGTTTTTATTGATTTCTGCTTCAATTCCAATTTGCTTTAACTTGCTGATTTTGACTGATCTTAAGTCAGTAAAAATTTGGTCTTAAACGCATTACCCACTTTTGGAGGATAAATATTGAAAATATAAAGAAATATTAATATTTCCAAAGGCCTGGGACTCATTGCTGCTTCTGTGTGTCGTGGGGTACGGGGGATGTTTCAAGGCCTACTATCTTATCTATTCAGCCAGTAGATTTTATGAAGAGAATAACAGAGTGTGGGAGTAATGTTAAAATTGTAGATCAATGCAGTAATTCAAACCAGCTGGCCGTATGTTCACAGATAGTAGGTATCAGTTCTGCTGTGAGCAACTCTCTGGAACTTGGACAGGCTTAAAGAGACAAAGACTAAAAAGGCTGTGGATCTGGGTGACATAGTGGGTAGGCTTTTTTTGTAACAGTCGGCCAGGAAATTGACTATCTCAAAGTCAAGCTGTGTTGGTGAGTTGGGATAATAGATAATGTATCAGTTAGGACTTTGTCAGTTACCTGTGACAAGAATCTAAACTTCTAAATTAGCTTAAACAAAATGAGCATTTATTTTCTCATCTAATTGAAAAGACCAGGGATAAGGCTGTCTGCTAGTACAGCGTAATGAGAGTTGCAGCTGTCACTGGCACTAGTTTTCCTGCCTCTGGGTCTCAACACTGCCTTCTTCTAGGCCAGCTGCCTTGACAGGCAGACTTTTCTCATGACAGCTATATGGCTTTAGCTCCAGCCCACAACTTTCCATATTTAAGTCAAGTGAAAAACAAGGAATCTGCCTCCCTGTTAGCTCAAACAGTGACCCCATCATTGGGTCTCAGTGGCTCCAGTTAGCCTGACTATGGTTCATGTCCCATTCTTGAATTAGTCATGGTGGCCTGAGGGGGAAAAAGTTAACCCTGAGACAGTATTTACCTCCTGGAGCCAGGGAAGAGTCAGTTTTATCTGTAACACCTGATGAGAATAGGGAGGAGATGGTTACCCCCAAACAAAATCAGAGTATTGAGGCCACAGGAAGGGGAGAAGCTGCTGTGTGGTACAAAGCAGTTGTCTGCTACAGAGGTTGAAGGATGAAGACCAAAAGTAGAAGAATGTAGAATTAGAATGTACTAACCTTCTAGGACTAATCTGCAAATTTTCAAAATTGACTTCCCTAAGAATACAAATACATTTTATTATTTATTTGGGGCTTTCAAATGGTGTTTTTCATCCTTATTCCTGGAGACATGGAATTCTGGGGATCCAGGCCGTACAGGCTACTTTAGTGGCTCAAGGCTTCAACTTTGCCCCCAGAAAAGAATAGTGTTGGTGTGTACAACATTGTGGGCTGCTAGAGAGGCCACTCCTGAGAGGAGACAGTTGATAACAATAACAAACAGAGCATGACCACCGCCACCTGTGTCCAAGCCCTTCACATGCTGACATGCATCTGTCCTCAGAGCATGTCATCCCCAGCTGAACAGGTCAAACCTGAGAGATTGTGATCTAGGAGGCAGAGGGATAGAATGGGGACTGAGACTCTATCTGGCAGTCTCTGCAACATACTAACATATCCCCAGTAGTGTGCAGGTCTCATGAGGATGGGGTGCATATTTATTCACTGCTATATTATTGTGCAAACCTGTACCCACACATAATATTTAATAAATATGGGCCAGGCGTGGTGGCTCATGCCTGTAATCCCAACACTTTGAGAGGCCAAGGCAGGTGGATCACCTGAGGTTGGGAGTTCAGGACCCGCCTGACCAATATGGAGAAACCCTGTCTCTGCTAAAAATAAAAAAATTAGCCGGGTGTGGTGGTGCAAGCCTGTAATCCCAGCTACTTGGGAGGCTGAAGTAGGATAATCGCTTGAACCTGGGAGGTAGAGGTTGTGGTGAGCTGAGATCGCACCATTGCACTTCATTCTGGGCAACAAGAGCCAAACTCTGTCTCAAAAAAAAAAATTAATAAACATTTTTGAAGTGGGTGAATGCATAAGGAGGCTTGGAGAGGTTAAATAACTCTCTCACTCAAAGTCCCATAATGAGCTGAGGGCAGAGTAGGGATTCTTCCCCCGCCTGTCTGACTACAGAGCTCATGTTCTTAACTGCTCTGACTGGCACTTCAGTAAGAGCTGGAGCCCTGCTGCTTGCTGGCAGAGTGACCAGAGTGTCAGAGTGTACTCTGTGCCTTTTCTTTGGATAAGGGAAATGCTTGCAGTGTCAGAAGGAAGAGGGAAGCTGAGGGCCAGGAGATGCCTCTTAAAATCTGGTATAGCAACTTTTGTCCACCCAGCTTTTCCCAGTCCAACTTTCCTGTCCTTTTGCAAATTGAAAGCATTTTTAATCTTATTCAAAGTACTGTTGCCCTAGCAACTTAAATGACTCACTTGAGTGTCCCTCCTTTGACTTTGGAAGCCAAGGACACACCTTTGGCAGGGACTCCTTTTGGCTGCTCTTAACTGGAAAAACATTCTTGTCACTTTAGCCTTTGCCTAAAAACGGACTCATCTGCAGAAGAGGCAGAAGAGACAGAGCCACTTTTTAGCATAATAACAATTTTGAAAGAGTTTCATTCTTTAAACCTTCTTATGGGAAAGTGTTTGGATCATATCTGTGATGATATAGACCTGAGCCTCTGAGGGTCAGGGAACTAGTCTAAAGGGAAAGTAGTACCCAGTTAACTCTAAATGTATGCCTGCAGAGGAGTTAGAATAAATCAAACAGAGAGATTCCTGGAACATGAGAAGGGCCTGATCAGTGTTGGCCGTGGTTTTCCTCTGCTCAGGGTACCAATAGTCTGCTTTCTTTTATTCTCAGTTGATGTACTATTTATTTACTGAAGGGATTACAATCCCCAATTCCCATTACAATTCTTAACCTTTTGAAAAAATATTAGAGATTTTTCTTTCAAATATATACTAAGTAAAAATTATGGATTACCTGCTATGTAAATTATTTGCATGCCCATTGCCATCTACATTTTTAACAAGTAATTTCAATTCCACAGGTGATACAGAATAATTTCTCCTTGTGGAAAAATTACAGACAAAGGCCAGGCATGGTGGCTCATGCCTGTCATCCCAGCACTTTGGGAGGCTAAAGCAGGAGGACGGCTTGAGGCCAGGAGTTAGAGACTATCCTGGGTGACAGATGGAGACCCTGTCTATTAAAAAAAAAAGCCGGGCGCGGTGGCTCAAGCCTGTAATCCCAGCACTTTGGGAGGCCGAGGCGGGTGGATCACAAGGTCAAGAGATCGAGACCATCCTGGTCAACACGGTGAAACCCCGTCTCTACTAAAAATACAAAAAATTAGCTGGGCATGGTGGCGCGTGCCTGTAATCCCAGCTACTCAGGAGGCTGAGGCAGGAGAATTGCCTGAACCCAGGAGGCGGAGGTTGCGGTGAGCCGAGATCGCGCCATTGCACTCCAACCTGGGTAACAAGAGCGAAACTCCGTCCCAAAAAAAAAAAAAAAAAAAAAAAAAAAAAATTACAGATAAGGCTTAAGTCACCGTTGTTTGCCTTCTTCAGCCCCCATTTTCCCCTGGTTGCCACAGTTTTCAGTTTGTTATTTATCTTTATAGACTCTTTCTTGTCCATTCTCACTTAAGTTTAGTTAGCATTTGCAATGTGTCTGTCACAGGGCAGACCAAGTATATAAAGATAAAAAAGATATAACCCTCACTCTCAGTGAGTCCACTATCCAAGAAGGGAAAGAGACACTTTCTCAACTGGCAATAATATGGCATGATAGTCTGCTAACAGATGCTAAGGAAAGTCACAGAAAGGAGGTAACTTTCAGCATGACATTGAAGGATGCCTCTGACTCTGGGCAGAGATGAGATGAGATGGAAGCACATTCTAGTAAAAGGAAAGAATTCTAAGACATGGACAGTGGAAACTAAGTTCTAGGTCAGACCTAGCTGGAATGTATGATTTTTGTGAGCATTCTTTAGCAATAAGAATTCCAATAGTATCATAGTTGTCCATACTTAATGCAGTGTATTTTCCTTAGTAAACTTTCTTATTAGTGAGGTTTCTGTTCCCAAAGCCAAAGAAAGCCCTTGGAGCAGCATGAGCTGTAGCAGGTCTTTTGTGTCTAGTATTACTCATAGTTGTCGCATGCTATTGTAGCCTCATATTAAATGCAGATACATTGAAGCAATGAAGCAGGAAAGGTGGGGAAGGTGGCACAATGGTATGCTAGTTGGGGTGGCCCTTCCTCAGTGTCTCCTGATTCTTAGCCATGTGTAAATTGACCTGTAATTTTAGTGCTAATTAATTACTTATGTTGGAGATGGGGTCTCCCTCTGTTGCCCAGGCTGGAGTGCAGTAACATGATCACAGCCCACTGCCTCCTCAAACTCATGAGCTCCGGCAGCCCTCTCAACTCAGCCTCCTAAGTAGCTGGGACTACAGTCACACACCATCATGCCTGGCTAATCTTTAATTTTTTTTTAATTTTATTTTTGTAGAGATGAAGTCTCACTATATTGCCCAGGCTGGTCCTGAACTCCTGGACTCAATTGATCCTCTCACCTTGGCCTCCCAAAGTGATGGGATTACAGGTGTGAGCCACTGTTCCTGGCTCCATGCAATTTATTGTTCAACCAGGGTACTTTTGAATGTTTCTTTTTAAAATTATGCCAGGACAACAGGTGTAAATTTCAACTGTCCTGGGGAAAGCTAGATATGTGGTCCCCCTTGCCATGTGGTAATTTGGGCCCCCAAGGTTGCCAGATCTCTAGATTTTTCAAGAGAAATGAGTAATACGGATTTCTGTGTGAAAACTTCTAATTTTAAATGGCTTCTATTAAAAAAAAAAAAAAAAAAAAAGACACTGCATGGGCCAGACTGACGATGCCAGTTTACATTGGCCATGTGTGAAGTGACCTGTAATTTATTTAGTTTTAATTCATTATGTTTGACATGGAGTCTCTCTCTGTTGCCCAGGCTTAAGTCACCTTTATTTGCCTTCTTCGGTCCCCATTTTGTAAACTCACTAAACTTTAGTGATTAGTGAATTACAATCATGAACATTTATGATTAACTTTTGTAAAAGATTCCCCCCAACAAGGGCTCTGCATTTTTTATCAGTCAGCTATTGCTGCATAACAAAATACAACAAAACTCCTGAGCTTAAAAAGAAAATAAGCATTTATTAGTACTCACTAGTCAGTGAGGTGGCCAGGTGGCTCTTGTGTTCTTGCTGAACTCACTAATGTATTTGTGGGTCAGCTGTGGTTCAGGATGGAAGCTTTGCTGATCCTGGCTAGACTCTTTCAGGGATTTGAATGTTGGTTGGCTATAGGCCAGTCTAGGATGGCCTCAGATGAAACAGCTGGGCTTACCTCTTCTTGATCTCTCATCCTCCAGCAAGCCCAGGCTTATTCTCATGGCAGTGGTAGGTAGAGAGTGGACATGAACCACGCCTTTTGAGGCCAAGGCATGAAACTGGTGCTATGGTACTTCCACCGCATTCTGTATTGGCCAAAGTAAGTCACAGTGTCAGCCCAGATAAAAAGGATGGGGAGGGAGGGCATGGTGGCTCACCCCGGTAATCCCAGCACTTTGGGAGGCCAAGGTGGGTGGATCACCTAAGGTCAGGAGTTTGAGACCAGCCTGGCCAATATGGTGAAACCCCTTCTCTACTAAAAATACAAAAAATTAGCCAGGCATTGGGGCGGGCACCTGTAATCCCAGCTACTTGGGAGGTTAGGCAGAAGAATCGCCTGAACCCAGGAGGTGGAGATTGCTGTGGGCTGAGATAGCGCCATTGCACTACAGCCTGGGTAACAAGAGTGAAACTCTGTCTCAGAAAAAAAAAAAAGGATGGGGAAACACACTCCAGCCTTTGATAGGAGGAGCTGCAAAGCTACCTTGGAAAGGGGATGGGTGCAGGGAGGGGTAAAGAGTTGGAAACATTGCAGTCAATCTACTACAATTATTTGTTCCTGTTTTAAAAATTTATGCACTTTAATAATGGACAGATAACAATATCTTTTTTCTCCTCAGATAAACGAATTAAGCTTTACATGAAAAGCCTACTTTGTCTTCCAAGCCCTCAAAAATGCATGCCTCCTATGCCAGGAGGCCTAGCTGTCATTCAGCAGGAGCTAGAAGCCCTAGGCTCTCAATATGCAAACATTGTGAATCTCAACAAACAAGTGTATGGACCATTTTATGCAAATATACTTCGAAAACTACTCTTCAGTGAGGAAGCCAAGGGGAAGGCAGACGCTTCACCTCCTACTAACTAAAGAAGAACTGACATTGGATGAGAGATTGGAAATCCAGCACTTTGGTATCCAGTCCACTTCCATTAATGGCATTATAGATCCAGCACACTCTCAGTACTGTGGTGCAGTATTAGCCCAAATCTGTGTAATGGGTAATATTAGCATTACATCACATAGACTCTATTTGTGCATCATTTTCAAGTTTAAAACAGACATAATGAACAGAAAACAATTTATAATTAATTATATTACCTATATAATACTTGTAAATGTTTTCTTAACCATTTATATTTGGCTTATGACATTCAACCCATAAGGAGTTGTTTTTCTCACTTGTCATTATCAAACCTAATGATTTTTAATTTTGGTACAACTCCTTAAAGGGTTGAAGGTTGTGAGAATAACCAAGGGAATTGATGTTCTGAATAAATGATGTGAAGTAACATAATTGTATTTGAAATGTACAATTACATTTTATTAATGTGTTAATAGAAACTTACATAGTAAGTCTTCAAATTCCACAAATGTACCAAACCACATTTTATAATACCATTGGTGAGTATTTATTTAGAATTTAAATGTATTAAGTACATTTTTATGCTATATACAAACTTTAGATTAAAACTTCCTTGTTTAGTGAAAATAGAAGCAGCTGCCTTCTAAAATTATTCTAGAGGTTTGTTTCTTACAATTTAGCCTGCTCTCCAAGAAAGACAATTTTTACACAAATCTCTTAGTGAATGTTCTTGCATTTCTCAGGCCATTGATAAACTTTATATAAGAGTTTAATATTTTTATGTGAGGCAGGACTTGTTTGAATTGGTTTACTTGTAAGAAGAAGAAAGGAAGTCAATGATAAAATGAGATCTCATTCTCTATGAAGTTTGTATCAAAAAAAGAAACAGTTAAACTTTGGATTTCTTACCTCTATAACTTAACTAGCAGATGTCTTTTGTGCTGATGAAAGCTTTACCATGTTATGACCAAGATGCTCTTGAAAGGATCATTATCATTTGCCATTTTTTTTTTTTTTCAGATGGAGTCTCACTCCGTCGCCCAGGCTGGAGTGCAGTGGCACAATCTCGGCTCACTGCAACCTCTGCCTCCCAGATTCAAGTGATTCTCCTGTGTCAGCCTCCCAAGTAGCTGGGATTACAGGCACCTGCCACCATGCCTGGCTAATTTTTATATTTTTAGTAGAGACGGGGTTTCACCATGTTGGCCAGGCTGGTCTTAAGCTCCTGATCTTGTGATCCACCCGCCTCAGCCTCCCAAAGTGCTGGGATTACAGGTATGAGCCACCATGCCCGGCCTTATTTGCCATTCTTGAGCATTAAGTCAAACCTTGCAAAGTTGGGCACTAGTTGTCACTGAGACTTTAGAGAAATCTGCTTTATCCTAGAATGAGTCTTCTTGGTGTGTTGAGGGATGCACCTCAGTTTGGAGGCACTTGGTCTAAAAAGAGCTTCATTTGCATAAAAACATTTTTGATTGTTTTGTTTGCTAAGGACTCAATTGAGCCTTAGTAATTTCATGAGGTAGAGTGGATAGAAAATAAAAAGGAGTATTCCTTTCTTCCCCAGCCTTCTTTGCCTCACCACAACCTTCACCATTATGGTGTTACTTCATTATTTTATAAAGTTCTAGGAAATGATTGTGTGGATAAATTGTCTCCATTGTTTGTATTTGGGGAAATCGATAAAAATTTGGTAAAATTCTGAAAGTTTTGTGTTTTTTTTGTTTTTTCCCCCATAATGTCCAATACATAAATCAGCCATTCTCTCCACGTAAGTAGCTGAGTGCAAGTGGAGTTTTACCGAACAGTACACCATTACTCCTAGCTATTTTTTTCTGTTCATGCAATCCCCTTCTGCCCCTGTTTTCCTATGCACAGAAACTATAAGGTGCTGAAGACATTTGGTTTTCTCTTAAGCTGAAGGAGTGTTCAGCTGTGCTGTCTTTGGGGCATGGGTGGCAGGAAGAGCCTGTCAGTAGAAAGGTAATATGGGCTGAGCATGGTGGCTCACGCCTGTAATCCCAGCACTTTGGAACGCCAAGGCAGGTGGATCATGAGGTCAGGAGTTTGAGACCATCCTGGCCAACGGGGATGGTGAAACCCCGTCTCTACTAAAAAAATACAAAAATCAGCTAGACGTGGTGGTGCACGCCTGTAATCCCAGCTACTTAGGAGGCTGAGGTAGGAGAATCACTTGAACCCGGAGGCGGAGGTTGCAGTGAGCCAAGATCCTGCCATTGCACTCCAGCCTGGGCAATAGAGAGAGACTCTGTCTCAAAAAAAAAAAAAAAAAAAAAAGGGTAGTATGTAGTGTGATTTTTTTTTTTTATGCTTTCTGGGTTGAACTGTATATTTAACAGGTAGTGTAATTTTTATTACCGGATTTGAATCCAGCTGATCCTCTTTTATATACTTGATTATACTGCAGTGGCCAGCAGGAAAATAATGTACAAATATTTTTTTTAAAATGCATTTAAAAATGAAGGGCATTCTGCTGCTTTTTTTTTTTTAATGGCAAAGTAAATTTCAATGTCTCTTTCAAGTCTGAATTTAGGCAACTACATTTATTAGAATGTTAAAAATCGTATCCTTTAGCATGTTGTTTATTTGGTTTTTACATAAATGTTTACTACTCTTGATGTTTTCCTAATGTGGTCTCGTTTTGTAATGTAAATTTTTATTAAATGCCATACACATATTTTCACTCTTCTACTAAAACATGTATTGTGTGCACTTACTAAATTTTAAAACATTAAAAATTATTTCAAAATAGCCAGTGTCTCGGTTTCTAAACCACTTCTGGGTAACATGAGGCTGGAATATTGAATAGTCTTTTTAGAATGATTCTTGTGCTGACCATCAAAGCTTTACAGACATCAAGTCATGTTTCTTCATGCATACATTCATTCATTGAGTCAACAAACACCTATTGAGCATCTGCTGTGTGCCTTCCAAGAAATATCCCAGTGGTTGTGATACATAGGTGATTAAACACACTGTCTTCAAAAAGTTTTTAAGCTAGTGAGAAGGACAACCTTTTGAACAGTTACAATAAAATATAATGAGGACTAAAAAATAAGGCTGGGGCTGAGCACAGTGGCTCACGCCTGTAATACCAATACTTTGGGAGGCCAAGGCAGGTATATCACTTGAGGCCAGGAGTTCAAGACAAGACAAGCCTGGCCAACATGGCGAAACCCAGTCTCTATTAAAATACAAAAATTAGCTGGCGTGTTTGCACAACTACTTGGGAAGCTGAAGCAGGAGGATTGCTTGAACCCGGGAGGCAGAGGTTACAGTGAGCCAAGATCATGCACTGCACTCCAGCCTGGATGATAGAACAAGACCCTGTCTCCCAAAAAAAAAAAAAAAAAAAGCATGCATAGTGCTAGGGAGAAAATCATCAAACTCTATTTCATAGAGAAGATAATTAGCTAAAACATGAGAGATACATAGGAACTTGCCAAGACGCCACAAAAGGAAAAGACACAATAGGCCAAGTGCACAGTAAGTACAACGGTATGGAGAAATGGTGAGCCCAGGGATCAGAATAAGGTAGAAGAATGAAAGTGATGAATGAGAGGTGGCCAGCTGCAGTGGCTTACACCTGTAATCCCAGCACTTCAGGAGGCTAAGGCAGGTGGATTCAAGACCAGCCTGGCCAACATGGTGAAACTCCGTCTCTACTAAAAACAGAAAAATTAGCTGGGCATGGAGGCAGACAAGCTGTAATCCCAGCTACTCGAGAGGCTGAGGCAGGAGAATTGCTTGAACCCAGGAAGTGGAGGTTGCAATGAGCTGAGATCGCCCCACTGCGCTCCAACCTGGGTGGCAGAGGGAGACTTCATCTTAGAAAAAAAAAAGGGATGAGAGGTGCAATGAGAATGAAAAGTTTCTCAGATGCCATGCTAAAATTTGGGGGGGGGCGGGCAGGGGTTGTCCAAAAAGGAAAAAGAATAATTGAATGTCTTGAAACAGAAGAAATTCACAAATAAATCTCTGTTTTGGAAAGATTGTCCTGGCAAAGAACACTCGTTGATGCTAGAAAATTCCTATGTCTTGTGTGTGTATGCATACATGCACTCACACGTGAAGACATGATACCAGCAATTGAAATGAACTCTGGTTAACTGAAGCAGAAAAGGAGTTTATGGGATGGGCATGAAGTACCTCACAGAATCTAATCAGAGAGGAGCCAGGTTTGGAAAATGGAGAGGCACCAAGGCAATGCAAGCTGCAAGAGTCCAGCCAGGCCGGAATCAGTGCTACCACTTCAAAGATTGATTTCTCAACTGTCTTTTCTTCTTTGCCCCATTTGCTTAAAGTCCCACATATCAAGATTTAGTTGAGTGAATCTAAGTCAAGTGCACAGGCTGTAATTTGCAGGGAATGGAACAAGGGAATTAGGATCTCCACACTCCTGTGGTCCCATCGAAATCATCCAATTAGGGATTTCTCCCAAATTGGAAGGGCATGCTAAGAAGCAGAAAGAGAAAAATTAATCCACTGTAATGAACATTTATGAAATCTTTAAAATTTGGATGTGAGCAATGTGTGAGGAGACCACCTAAACCAGCAGTGCTTCTGAGAATGATACAAAAGATGATCTAAGGAAGGGCATAGTTACAAGAAGTCAACCTTTCTTAATAAGTGTAGGTTAGGCCAGGCACAGTGGCTCACACCTGTAATCCCAGCACTTTGACAGGCTGGGCAGGGGGGGGTGGATCACAAGGTCAAGAGATCGAGACCATCCAGGCTAACATGGCAAAACCCATCTCTACTAAAAATACAAAAATTAGTTGGGCATGGTGGCATGCGCTTTAGTCCCAGCTACTTGGGAGGCTGAGGCAGGAGAATTGCTTGAACCCTGGAGGCGAAGACTGCAGTCAGCTGATATCATGCCACTGCACTCCAGCCTGGAGACAGAGCAAGACTCCATCTCAAAAAATAAATAAATAAAAAAGTGTAGGTTGACTACTGAGCAAACAGCCTCCAAGTCTCAGTGGCCTCATAAGCTCATTTCAAAGTTTAAAGCATGGGGTAGGGTGGAGTTGGGGAGGGTCCTCCATTCAGCCATCCAGGGACCTAACTTCCATCCATGTCATGACTCTGCTGTCCTCTAAATCACTCAGCTGATAGGGAAGGGAAAAAGACTGCCCCCTTCCACTTGTGTTCCATTGGCAAGAATTCAATAATGTGGCCTCATATTACTGCAAGGGAGGCTGGAAAAAGTGCCCGGGAGAAAGGCTGTCATGGATATTGGTAAGCATTAGCTGTCTCCACTTCAGGTCCCTTCCAGTGAACCTTCTCTTCATGAAAATAGGTTTAAAATCATGTGCCCGATCTTTCAGTAATAACTCCCCAGAGAGGTGAGGATTTGAAAGCCTGATCCAGGAGAATCACTAATGAGTTATGTGGATGACCTATAGTTTTATGCTATAGGAATGGGGACTGCCTCCTTTGGGCAACGTATTTTTACCTCTCAGTTGCATCTTTATCAAGACTAAACGTCACCCTGTTCTACCTCTGGGGATGTTCAATTCCAAAAGTTTTCCACCAATTGTTCTGTAAAACCTTGGGACTAGGAGTCATAAGAACTTAGTTTGAATTCACTCCTATTACTTTAGAGCTATATGAACTTGATCCAGTCTTTTAATCTTGTTAAACCTCAATTTTCCACCCTACTTCCATACACTACTACCTGCCTACCTCACAGTTATTGTGAGAATAAAATGAGACATATTTGAAATTGTCTGCAAACTCTAAAGCATAATGTAGCCAGAATACATTATAATAACTGTAATTTATAAGTTCTAAATCTCTTTCAAGCTTCAAGTGGTTTTAGTATTTGGAGACACGATGATCAAGTACTTAAGTACACAAGAACAAAAATTTTCATATCTCATCAGAACCATGGTTCATTAAGCCCAATATTGTCATTGGCAGAGAAACCCAAGGGTATGCAGAAGGCTGTGATTATTGTCCTTGATGTCAACTTCAAAGGCTAGCGACAAAACCCAACATGTTCCAATTCCATTTAGTAATCAATTATGACATTATCCTCTATGATTTATTTTAATCTTTCAAAAAGTATATTTGTATTATCAACTTGTGCCCTCTTGTTCTGTTTTTGGAGTGAAGCTTTATCTTTTCATTTCTTAAGCTTACTATGTTAGCTTCTTTCAGATTTCAAGGGAAAAGAACAGAGGGATTTATTGTAAACCTTTATGAAGAAGAAAGGAAATCCAAGAATTTGTCTCAGCGGCTGCATTTGTAGGTGTGGTGAGCCTGAATAGTTTTTTTTTTTTTTTCTCTTTCAGAATATAACAATAAAATACTAATAGCCACTGAGCACTTACCCGATGGCAGGGACTACCCTAAGCACTTTATGCAAATATCATATAACTGGACTACACATTGGGAGGCAGTCTCCATCATTTCCACATGTGCAAAATGAGAATCAGAGAGGCTAAGGAACTTGCCCAAGGTCACAGAGCTGGTAAGTGTATTTTAACCCAAAGAGTCTAACCCTGGAATGTGCGTTCTTAACTACTTGCTGTATTGGCTTCGTAAGTCATCCATCAAAAGTATTTCTCAGGGTTGTGGGCATGCTGGCTCACGCCTGTAATCCTAGCATTTTGGGAGGCTGAAGCAGGCGGATCACCTGAGGTCAGGAGTTTGAGACCAGCCAAGCTAACATGGTGAAACCACGTCTCTACTAAAAATACAAAAATTAGCCGGGTGTGGTGGTACATGTCTGTAATTCCAGCTACTTAGGAGGCTGAGGCAGGAGAATCACTTGAACCCAGGAGGTGGAGGTTGCAGTGAGCTGAGATTTCACCACTGTACTCCAGCCTGGGTGACAGAGTGAGACGCTGTCTCAACAACAAAAAAAGTATTTCTCACGCTAAGTGCAGTGACTCACGCCTGTAATGCCAGCACTTTGGGAAGCCAAGGCAGGTGGAATGCTTGAGCCCAGGAGTTCAAGGCTGCAGTAAGCCAGGTGACAGAGCAACACCCTATCTTAAAAAAAAGTTATCTCAGTGTGGTGCTGCTACCAAATGCTGACTTGGCATTTACTTCTCAGTTTTTGTTGCTGCCCTCTGGGGGTGTCTTAATTAAAAGTGTCCTGAGAGGGAATATGATTGAGTTTGCTCACCAGTAGTCGGTATAGATAACCCCCAAACCCCACACTGGATAGGGTTCTCAGGATAAGCCACTTCATCCCTTAAATCCAGCCAACATGACTGTCTTGGGCAGGTACCTGGCCCTATTGGTTTTGACAGGATAATAAGATCACATCACACAAAGAAAGGTCTGTGGGCATGGCAGGCAGCTGAAAGTTTTTGGACTATCCAGTCTCACTTAAAATGCAGAATATTCTCTGACTTCAAGGACTCTCCCTCTGCTCTTCCTTTTCAGGCTGAAGAGTCCTTATTCTTTCTCTGACATTGTTTCTGGTCTTCTCTAGTTCTATTATGAATTAATTGATGCTTATAAATCATAACCATATATATCTTCTTTCCAGTCTAAATGCATCAAGGTTTCAAGAAGACAGGATAATCTTTTTCTTTTGTTTCTAGCATCTTCGTGTTGAAGCCTCTCAGAACACGGTCTAATTTCTTTTACAGGGATTAACAGTCCATGATGGTACAGTGGATCTTTCTACAGTCATCTACAGACATTTCCCTTGAAAAGCCCTAGGTGAGAACCACACTCAATGGTCAGAATGTCGTATAAAGTGCTCTAATGCCCTCATGCCATTGCTCATGCTGTTTTTCTCTACATGAAATGTTTTCTGCTAGCCCATGCTTTTGGTATGGCATTATGATAAAGTTAAAAATATGGGTTCTGGGGTCAAATAATTACAGATTTAAATTCTAGCTCTGCTTGGGCAAGTTTCTTAACCCCTGTGAGCCTTTGTCTCTTTACCTGTTAAGTGGGGATAATCATACTTATCTCCCAGGGATCATCACTCAATTAGAGAATGCACAGCAAGTGGTCATTGCAATGGCTGACAAAGAGTAAATGCTCAGTAAATGGAAGTTCTCCCTAATATTTTAGGCCCAGCTTGGATGCCTCTGCCTTTCCTTTTTCCTTGCTCTCCCTTATACAAAATCCCCTATTCCCCCATGGCACTGGTCAATTTTTCATCTGGCTACCATAAACCACTATATAGAAGTGATAAGATAGTATTCCAAGATGTTAACCATTTTTCCTTCTGTGATCACTTTTCCCTAATTTCCCACCCCTCTATTCAAATCACTGGTCTTTTTGTACTAATAACTCAGGAAAAGGACAGGGCAGCAGAAAACAAAGAAATCATGAGACTGTTCCTGGCTTCTTGGTTTCAAAACTCCAGTCCCTTAGGGTATCGGAAACAAGCTGTAGATTTGACCTAGGGGAAGGACTGAAGGACTGTGGCAGCTGTGATCTAAGGGTCAACACAATTTGGCATCAGCCAATGGCTCATATAGGACTTTGGGACCATGGCTACCAGAGCCTTCGGCTTTTCAAGAGAAACTAAAAACAATCGGAATTCTTAAAAAGTGAGTATAATATCAAACATCACCCACTGCATTTTTTTCTTTCAGCTCACTTATTCAACCAACACAAATATACTCAGGAACAACTGATGGGTTAGAAGCTGGGAATACAAACAAGATACTTCCTGTACCAGGAGCTCATCTGGAGAATTAGACACATAAAAAGAGGACATGGCATTAAGTGATAAATCTTAGCTTAGTGATTTCCAAAGCATAATCCCTGGACAGGAACATCAGGGAACTTACCAGAAATGCAAAATTTGTAGCCAGGCGCGGTGGCTCACGCCTATAATCCCAGCACTTTGGGAGGCCGAGGTGGGCAGATCACCTGAGGTCAGGAGTTCGAGACCAGCCTGGCCAACATGGCAAAACCCCATCTGTTATAAAAATATATAAATTAGACAGCATGGTGGCAAGTGCCTGTAATCCCAGCTACTCAGGAGGCTGAGGCAAGAGAATCGCTTGAACCAGGAAGGTGCAGTGAGTCAAGATCACGCCACTGCACAGAGTAAGACTCCAACTCAAAAAAAAAAAAAAAAAAAAAGCAAATTTGCAGGCCCCAATTTACCAATCAGAAAGCTGAGATTGTTTTAACAAGTTCTCCAGGTGATTCTGATACACCCTAAAGCTGGAGAACCATTTTGATAATGGAAAACAAAGATGACTTTGGCACAGACAACCAACCAACACACTTGAGCCAAACTTGAGAGCCTCTGCTATCTATAAATCACTTTCACAGTCCCTTCTAGGCCAGATGCTAAATTGGTTGCAATCTGGTAATGCACAAGAATGAGACACAAGTTGTATCTTGTCTCTGTAATAAGTAAATTGTAAGAACTTCAAAGGCAGGATTCATTCTACTGTTAGTCTTTTTCCCATTCTTTTCATATTTCAGATATCAGCTCAATGCTTAGAAAATACAAGCACTGAAATTTAGGTAGCTTATTAGGAAATAAGAACAATTAACCTGGTGCAAGAGTTCTACCTTTATGGAGGAGAAATTGGAAAGCATATATGTCCTTGCAAATTTTCATAACTTTTCTTTTAACTGTAAAATATACATAAAACTTAGCATTTTAACCATTTAAAATGATGTACAGGTCAGCAGCATTAAATATATTCACATCGTTGTGCAACCATCACCACTATCCATCTATAGAACTTTTGCCTCTTCCCAAACCGAAACTCCGTACCCATTAATTATGGTGCATTTTGCCTCGTTTTCTCTAATAGGATTTTTCTTTCTATTGATTTGTATGAGCTCAACTTAAGTTAGAGAGACCAGCCCTTTGTCCTCTGCCAATTTGTTTTTTGTTAATTCTATTCGTTGATTTTTAAAAATATGTTCATATAATCACAAAATCATGTTTAGAATATAAAATCCTCTATGAATTGACTGTGTTGCCGTCTTGAAAGCCTTCATCATCTCAATGTTATGAATATATTCACTTACATTTTCTCCTAAGTTTTTGTTAATATTTCAATATTTAATCCACATAAGATTCACTCAGATGTATTTTATCCCTAAATGGGTAATCAGCTCTTCAAACATCATTTTCTGGACGGGCCATCCTTCCCCTACTGATGTAAATGTCATCTTTTCATACTAAATTTCTCCATGCGTTGGTATTTACTTGTACATCTTCCATTTAGTGCTTCTGAGAATTTTCAACACTATTTCATTACACGCATGTACCATCATTTATTTAACCAATCACCTTTCAGTAGGCATTTGGGACGTTTCCTGCTCTTCCATACTAATCAACGCATATAATTTTGGGCTACTTAAATAATTATCTGCCTCAGTGGTTCAAGTTGCGTAAATTATGCGTTTACAACTTTCTTCTGATTACTTTAAAAATGACAACCACTATGTTTTGCCCGTCTCAATTATCAGAGAATTGGCAAGAAATCTGACAGCTGGGGTTTAGAATTAAGTGCGCCAGACCTCCGAGATTCACCAGAGGGCGCAGTTTCCCGACTCGGCCTCGGCCACATCCGGGTTCCACCGCAGATTCGAGCTGGGAGCAGGCGGAACCTTTCTGCCGCGTCTCTAGCTAACACGCACAGCGGGGACAGTTTAGGCCTCCGCGCACCGTTCCCCGGGAGTCTTGCAGTTTGCCTGGGGCAGGGAAGGGGTGCGCGGAGGTTTTATCTGCTTCTGCCTCCTTCGTGAGCAGCATGGACGTGCTAGCTGAGGAGTTTGGGAACCTGACGCCGGAGCAGCTGGCTGCACCGATCCCGACTGTAGAGGTGAGTGCCATGTACGCAGAGAGCGTCGGCGGCCGAGAGGCGCCCTGAGGGGGCGTTGCCCAGAGTGTTCGGGCCGCCAAGCGGGGCGGGCTTGCGGTTTCTGCGCATGCGCTGGGCTTTTGCGCATGCTCACAGCGTCGCGCGTGCGAGTCTCCACAACCGGCCTCCGCGTGTGTGAGTGAAGGCTGAGCCAGGAAGAGCTGTCAGCCGCTGCTGGGGTCGAGAATGCCGGTGGCTGGCTCTCGGGTTGGAGCTCTTCCAATATAGGTGTGCGTGGAGAGCACTGGCCCTCGCACTTACTTTGGGGGACGTATTGTATCTTTTCAGTCTTATAAAGGACCCTGGGGGCCGGGGAGCTCAGGCCACTTGCATGAGGGACCACAGCTGGCTGTGGTGGTAAAACCAGATCTTCTAAATTCCAGGCTAGTCATCTTTCTTTTTAACCTGGAATTCCAGTTGGGGTTGCAGGGGAATTTAGTTCTGAGTATTTACTAAAGAATTATGCCTGTGTGTTTTCTGGGGGAAAGGCTCCATACCTTTCTTCAGATTCTCAGAAGTTGAGGACAGCTATCCCACAGCGAGCTGCCTAATGAAGTGCGGCTGTCGACATATCTTGTTTTCTGATAAGGCACATATTATAGCCTCTCTCAGCCTCAAATTCTACATTGACGTGGAATAGGGAAGAAGGGACGTGTGGCCAGAGAAGATAGCAAGGGAGAGATTTCAGGGAGAGAGAACAGGATACTTGAAACCTCTTAGGCAAGACCATTGAATGTTTTTGAGGAAGGAAAGTAAATCTAGTAATATTAGAAGAAAAATAGAGGAGAAGAGATAAACGATGAGGGTTAAGTAAGGATCTTGATTATGAAAAGTTTGGATAAACATCTGACAGGGCTTGCACTTTGTCTTGGAGCAAAACTTTTGAAGGGTTTAAGAGGAGAGTGACACGATCAGTAGATCTATCAGATTAATAAGAACCTCCTTGACTAGGTGTGGTGGCTCATGCCTGTAATACCAGCAGTTTGGGAGGCCGAGGTGGGCGGAACACTTGGGCTCAAGAGTTGGAGACCAGCGTGGGCAACATGGCAAAACCCTATCTCCACAAAAAATACAAAAATTAGCCAGATGTGATGGCATGCACTTCTTGTCCCAGCAACTCAGGAGGCTGAGGTGGGAGGATCACTTGAGCCTTGGAGGCTGAGGCTGCGGTGAGCCATTATTGTGCTGTGCACTTCAGCCTGGGTGACAGAGTGAGACCTTGTCTTAAGGAAAACAAAACAAAACTTCTTTATAATTTGACAAGTTAAGGAAGTTGAATTAGCAGTTCATCAGATTCAGTCTGGCCGCTTCTTACTTCTCTAGCCTCCTTTCCCATGATTCCCCCGTCCCTCCCATGGGATCTTTCTACTCTGCTCACACAGTTCCTTCTGGATCTCTCTCCCATTCCTGTTTGTAGATTAAGTCCCACATTTCTATGATATAACTTCCCTAGGAAGGCCTTTCCTGATTCTCCCAGAAGGTAGTAGATCTCTGTACTTGCTGCCATTCCTTTTAAACTGAGATATTAAAATATTTATTGAAACTTTCCGATTTCAGTGTTTTCTCTGAAACTTTTTCTAGATAGAAGCTCAGTTTTACTTGAACTGGCCATGCCTGGTGTGTTTTTTTGTGGTTGGGGTAGCACAGCATCATAGTAGTATGATAGAATAAACAACACAAGCTTTGGAACCAATTAATCACTTATTTGTTGAATAAATATTTGTCGTTATTACTGAGTACTTACGTGGTGGTGTATTGTTCACAGGGTTTATACAAGTTCAAAATGTGTTTCCTGCCTCCCAGTGTGTTACAGGCTTATAGAGAGAGACATGTTGGCAGGTGGAATAGCGTGCAGTAGGTGCTGTGATACAAGTAGGAGAGGGATATGTTGGTATTACAAATGGTAGCCGGCATGTGATACCTGAACTGAGTTTGCCAGATGTGGATGAAGTGTGGTGGTGGGGAAGCATTCCAGATAGAAGGAGCACCAGGACAAGAACCTACACTGTGATACAGGAACTTGGCAGGAGGCGAATGATATAGGAACTTGGCAGGAGACTGGAGGCGTAGGCACAACTACTGCTGTGAGAACAGTGTATGATGCATGCCTCGCTGTGAGGTTAAGAGGTGGTGAAGAGGGTGGGGAGGCACTGAAAAGTTGTAGGGAAGGAGGTGCTTGACTATGCACATGAATGACATGCACACTGGCTTTAGTGTTGTGTATTGAAAGGGATGAGCAGGAAGATTAGAAGTATTGCTGCAGTCCACGTGAAAGATTATGAGGGCCTCAGCTGGCACAGGAGCAGAGGATGAATGCAAGGAACATTAAAAGGAGGTAGACTCAGTAGAACTTTTGTTTTGCTGTTGATTAAGAGGAGTCAGAGAGTTAGGACTTGTCGGTATCTAATTTGGGATTGAGCGGGATCAATGGTGATATTCACTGAGATTGGTACTAGTGCTGAGGGGAAGATTTAATTTTAAACATAGTGAGTTTAGGTAGCCTCAGAGGCCATAAGGTATCACTGCCCAGTCAGTAGTTGAACAGGCCCATACCCAGTAGCTTACTGCAGTAGTGATATTTGCTCACTGATTTGTTTGTTCATTCAGTATTTTTTGGAGTCTTTTATGTGCCAGGCACTGTGGTAAACAGGATACACAGGGTCACTGCCCTTGAAAGATCCTACATTTGGAACTGGGAAGATGAGGGAAGCCAAACAACATTTTCAAACAGCGTTGTTTGAAATCCTCCTTTCCCAACCCTACTTGAGAATGAGAAAAGACATCGCCAGGGATGGAACTTTGAAGAACCTCAACATTTACAGGATGGCAGAGGAAAAGCGGCATGAGAAGGCCCAGCCAGAGGGAGGAAAGACATAAGAGAATGATGTCACAGAACGTTGTAAGACAGTGATCGGCATGGCCAAATACTGTGGAAAGGGAACGTGAGGGGGGAATCAAGGGAGGTCTTTTGAAGTAGCAGCCTTGGTGACCTCTGTCAAGCTGTTTCACAGGCGTGTGGGCATGTAGGTGGGAGTCCTGATGATAATGGAATGAAGGAGTGGGAAGCAAGGAACAGAGAAGCTAAGTATGGAGTAATTTGGGAGAGATTGTAAGCTGAAGGGCAGGGAAGAAAGTAGTCAGAGTGGTTGCTGGGTCAGTGAAGTTTAAATTTGTTTTTTCGAGATGGAGTGTCACTCTGTCACCCAGGCTGGAGTGCAGTGGTGCAGTCTTGGCTCACTTGAACTCCTCCTGGGTTCAAGCAATTCTCCCACCTCAGCCTCCCACGTAGCTGGGACTACAGGCACCTGCCACCACACTCAGCTAATTTTTTTTGTATTTTTAGTACAAATGGGGTTTCACTATATCGGCCAGGCTGGTCTTGAACTCCTGACCTTGTGATCTGCCTGCCTTGGCCACCCAAAGTGCTGGGTTTACAGGCGTGAGCCACTGCTCCTGGCCTACTTTTTTTTTTTTTTTTTTTAATGGGCAGATTTGAACACTTTACTGGTTTTAAATAGAGAGAATAGGTTGACTATCAAGTACTGAACTGGGGCAAGGTTTCCAGTCTTCAGGAGAAGATTGGCAAGATTGTGTTCATGGCAGAAGGCTTAGCCTTAGACTAAGGAATGGACCATCCTTCCTTTTAAACAGGAGGAAACGAGTTTGAGAAGGGATATAGAGAAAGGAATTTGAAGATGTGGGAGTATTAGCTCATAGGACTGCCATAACAAAGTAACCACAAACTAGGTGGCTTCAACAACAGAAATGTATTTTCTTGTAGTTCTGGAGGTTAGAAGTCGGAGATCAGGGCGATAGCAGAGCCGGTTCCTTCTGAAGGCTGTGAGAGAGGATCTGCTCCATGCTCTCCCCCACTATAGGTGTTTGCTGGCAACTTTCAGCATCCCTTGGCTTGCAGGAACTTCACCTCGACCTCTATCTTCATCTTCACATGGCATTGTCCCTGTCTGCATCTCTGTGTCCAATTTCTTTTTTTTTTTTTTTTTTTTTTTTGAGAGATGGGGTTTCACTCTTGTTACCCAGGCTGGAGTGCAATGGTGCGATCTCGGCTCACCGCAACCTCCGCCTCCTGGGTTCAGGCAATTCTCCTGCCTCAACCTCCTCAGTAGCTGGGATTACAGGCACGCGCCACCATGCCCAGCTAATGTTTTGTATTTTTAGTAGAGACGGGGTTTCACCATGTTGACCAGGATGGTCTCGATCTCTTGACCTCGTGATCCACCCGCCTCGGCCTCCCAAAGTGCTGGGATTACAGGCTTGAGCCACCGCGCCCGGCCTCTTTTTTTTTTTATAAGGACACTAGTTGTATTGGATTAGGGCTCATCTTAATGACTCATTTTACTTAGTCACCTTTATCAAGACCCCATCTTCAAAAACAGTTACATTCTGATTACTGGGGGTTAGGACTTTAGCATATGATTTTTGTGAGGGACACAGTTCAACCTATATCATTGTCATTTTTCTATTTTTAAATTTAGGCATAATTTATATAATAAAATCTATGGATTCTAGATATTCAGTTACATTAGTTTTACAGTTATGTGCTATATGTGGACATTTCCATCACCCCAGAAAGTTCCCTTATGACCTTTTTCTGTCTATCCCCCCCCAACCACCTTTTGATTTCTGTCATCATAGATTAGCATTGCCTGCCTCCCTTCTGGAAAATGTGTTTGACTGTATCCAGGAGTCTCCCACCCTCCCGGGCCACTCCTTGGTCTCCTTTGCTGGAGCTGCCTCCTGCTCCTCCTTTCTAATTGTTGGATTGTTCTTGGTTGGTCTCACTTTGTGGAACTCTTCTCCATCTACACTCCACAGGTGATCTCATCCATCACATGCCTTTAATTGTCATCCAGTTGTTAATATCTCCCTAGTTTACATCTCCAGGCTACTCCATTACGGAATTCCAGACTCATTTGTTGCCTCCTTGACATTTCTGCCTGAATGTCCAATGGAGATCTCAAGCTTAACACACCTAAACCAAATTTCTGGTAGCCCCTCCACACCTAAACCTGCCGTTACTACGTTTCTCATCTCCGTAAGTTGTAACTAACCCTCCAGTTGCTCAGGCAATATAGGAAGCAGTCACCATATGTGCCAGCCTTCTGTAGCCCTGAGATGAGCTCTGATCAGACAATAGTTGAGAGAATGGGAGGGAGAAAGAACTCCCTTTGGGTGTTGAGACCCAGCTCCTCCACCAGACTCTCTGAGCCTTATTTTTTTCCCTTTATCAAACTGGCAAACCCCACTTAGGAAGTGTCATGAGAATAAAGGATTGAAAAGTGCTTAAACTTTTGAGTCATCAAGAAGAGATTAAGTTATATTCTATTTAGAAAATCTGTAGTGTGTGTATGTACATACATACTTATATGCATGTGCACACACGTGATTTCCATAAAAGTGGTTAAAATTTGTTCTTTCTGTTTCGATTTACTTTCCTTTGCTTATTTTGGTACAGTAAAACAGCTTATGAAAGTATCGTTGCTGGTACAGAGTTCTGATATTCTTGTTTTGGTTCACAGGAAAAATGGAGGCTGCTCCCAGCATTTTTAAAGGTAATTATTTCACATTTAATAATAATTGCTTATTTTTCAGATGAAAAAGTCAAGAAATAAGCCATTAAAAAAAATTTTTTTTAAAGACAGGGTTTCACCATGTTGGTCAGGCTAGTCTTGAACTCCTGACCTTGTGATCTGCCCTCCTTGACCTCCCAAAGTGCTGGGATTATAGCCGTGAGCCACCATGCCCAGCTGAAATACGCCATTTTTTAAAGATTAAGTTTTTGTCACCAACGTTTTTTGATTTTGTATAGCTGTGTTGCTAGTTTTGGAATTATAAGGTAAAATCGCTGACTGAAAGGTGCATGTTTGGGGAGTGGTAGTCTTAATTTTAGAGAGAAGTAGTAAAACATGCATAGTAGCATGACACATGATTAAAAGCCAAAGTACTATTGGCAAAAGAGTGATGGTCAGAAAGGCCCACCCAAATGAAATGAGACATAAACCACATCTTAAGAGAAGATGGTTTAAGCTGAAAGCTGAGTGCAGAGAGCATGTCTCAATCAAGGTGTTCAAGAGGAGTCTCCACAGGGTCTGCAGGAAACAGCGACCAGTCAGGGGAGCTGCTGAATATGAAATGATGTGGTGTCGGGCTTCAATTCAGTTTCTAAGAGCTTACGTTAAGAAGTAGTGTGTATCAGAGTGAGAGACCACTTGGCACCCTCTAGGATAACTATAATCAGAATCAAATGTTAATGATGTGGAGGAACGGGAACCATCTTGCTCTACTGATGGGAAGGTAAAGTGTTATAGCCACTTTGGAAAACAGGCTGGCAGTTTCTCAAATGGTTAAATAAAAAGTTACCACATCCTCCACCAATTCCATTCCTAGGTATCTGCCCAAGAGAAAAACGTGTCCAGGCAGAAACCTGTACACAAATGCTCATAGCAGCATTATTCATAAAATGAACATCAACTGCTGGATGGATACGCAAAATGGGATATATCTGTACAATGGAGTATTATTTGGCAATAAAAAGAAATCAAGCACTATTACATGCTGCAACATGGATGAATCTTGAAACCATTGTGCTAAGTGAAAGAATGGAAACTTGAGCCGGGCGCGGTGGCTCAAGCCTGTAATCCCAGCACTTCTGGAGGCCGAGGCGGGTGGATCACGAGGTCAAGAGATCGAGACCATCCTGGTCAACATGGTGAAACCCCGTCTCTACTAAAAATACAAAACATTAGCTGGGCATGGTGGCATGTGCCTGTAATGTAATCCCAGCTACTCAGGAGGCTGCGGCAGGAGAATTGCCCGAACCCAGGAGGCGGAGGTTGCGGTGAGCCGAGATCGCGCCATTGCACTCCAGCCTGGGTAACAAGAGTGAAACTCCGTCTCGGAAAAAAAAAAAAAAAAAGAAAGAATGGAAACTTGAAATATGAGGCCAGGTGCAGTGGCTCACACCTGTAATACCAGCACTTTGGGAGGCCGAGGTGGGTATATCACGAGGTCAGGAGATTGAGACCAGCCTGGCCAACAAAGTGAAACCCGATCCCTACTAAAATACAAAAAAATTAGCTGGGCATGGTGGCAGGTGCCTGTAATCCCAGCTACTTGGGAAGCTGAGGCAGGAGAATCGCTTGAACCTGGGAGGCGGAAGTTGCAGTGAGCGAAGATTGTGCCACTGCACTCCAGTCTGGGCAATAGCACGAGAGTACGAGACTCCATCTCAAAAAAAAAGAAAAAAGAAAAATGAGTAGCGTTTTGTCCAGTTCAGTTGGGTGTTATGGACAGAGGGCAGGATGCTGGAAAATGAGGCTGGGAAAGTTGTCAGGGCCAGATTTCTTATCAGATTTGAAAGCCATGCTAAGGATTTGGCTTTTTTTCTAAAAGCCTTACAAAGCTATTGAGTTTTTAAGTAGGGGAGTGATCAAGAATCAAATAAAATGGTAGTAAGATCAAGAAAATTTTTTTTCTTTACCTGTAGAAGACTGAGTCTTTCTACATTGCTCAGGCTGTGGATTTCAACTCTTGGGTTTGAGTGATCCTCCTGCCTCTGCCTCCTGAGTAGCTGTGACTGTAGGAATGTGAAACCTTGCCTGGCATTTTTATTTTTTAAAAGAAGCTGTACATAAATGGAGAAGAAGGTGCTAGGCACAGTGGCTCACGCTTGTAATCCCAGCACTTTGGGAGGCCGAGGCAGGCAGATAATTTGAGGCAGGGAGTTCGAGACTGACTAGCCTGGCCAATATAGTGAAACCCCATTTCTACTAAAAATACAAAAATTAGCTGGGCATGGTGGCGGGCACCTGTAATCCCAGCCACTCAGAAGGCTGAGGCACGTGAACTGCTTGATCCTGGGAGGCTGACATTGTAGTGAGCTGAGATTGCACCACTGTACTCCAGCCTGGTCAATAGAGGGAGACTCTGTCTCTATTTTTTTCTGTTGTTGAAACCTAAGATACAAATACACACATTAGCCAAGGCCAGAATCATCAGTATCACTGCCTTGTCCCACTGGAGGGTCTTCATGGACGGTAACACATAGAGTGATCATCTTCTATGATAGCAGTGGCTGCTTCTGCAGTACTTCCTGAAGGACCTGTTGGAGGCTCTTCTTGAGGAAAGGGTCAGTCTTTTCAGAAATATACTCTATGAAATCAAATCAAGCCGTAAGTCATTAGGCGACAGGAATTTTTCAGCTCCATTATAATCTTATGGGACTGCTGTCATATATGTGGTTCATAGTAGAATGAAATGTTGTTATGTGGCACATGGCCATATATTCATGTACTCATATTTTGATTTCCAAGAGTCAGATTTCTTCTCAAGGAGGAAAACTCTTGAGGATATACTAGTAAGATGATGCGGAAATGGAATTAGAACACATTAATGAAAAGATTTGTTAAATTCGTGGATTTTTTTCTCACTTTGATTTTGAGAAAAATTTGATGTTCACCCATGATTAGATTCCATTACATGATCTATTATTTTGTTGCTAACCTACTGTTTACTTTCTATCTGTTTAGGTGAAAGGCCTTGTGAAACAGCATATAGATTCGTTTAACTATTTTATTAATGTAGAGGTAAGCATCAGACATTAGACATAAACCAAGGATTAATTGGAAGCTGGAGTCTTTCCTAATGTTGCATTTTCCACTACAGATAAAGAAGATAATGAAAGCCAATGAAAAGGTTACAAGTGACGCTGACCCTATGTGGTACTTAAAGTAAGGAACCAACTATTCTTAATTTGCTGTTTGGGTTATGTCTAACATTTTTAAAAGTGAGTGAAGTTGCTATCAAAATTCTTTTAAAATCATTGTCTTGGCCGGGCACAGCGGCTCACGCCTATAATCCCAGCACTTTGGGAGGTCAAGGTGGGCAGATCACCGGGGGTCGGGAGTTCAAGACCAGCCTGGCCAACATGGTGAAAACCTGTTTCTACTAAAAATACAAAAATTACCCAGTCATGGTGGTGCACATCTGCAATCCCAGCTACTTGGGAGGCTGAGGCAGGAGAATTACTTGAGCCCGGGAGGCGGAGGTTGCAGTGAGCTGAGATTGTGCCTCTATACACCAGCCTGGGTGACAGTGAGACTCCAACTCAAAAAAATAAACTAAAATGAAGTAAGATAAAATAAAATAATTGTCTTCTATTATAAAGTGCTCAAATTACATTTTTAATTGGCAAATTATAACGAGTTATGATTGTGAAGTTTTTGAAACTATTAGATTTTAAATATTTAAATTTTTATTTTGAAATAATTTTAAGTTTAAAAGAAAAATTGCAAAAATAGTACAAGGAGTTCTTTAATATCCTTTGCCAAGCTTTCACTGATACTAACATCTTACATAATCATAGCACAATGATAAAACCAGGAAGTTAGCACTGATACGATGTTGTCTACTAATCTATAGATCTCATTTGATGTTTTTTCACAAATATCGTTTTCTGGTGTAGGAATCAATCCAGAGCTCCATGTTATGTTTAATTGTCGTGTATCCTTAGTCTCCTCAATTTTTGAAGTCCCCCAGTCTTTCTTAGTCTTTCGTGACTGATACTTTTGAACAATCTGCTCAATATTTGTAGAAGTTCCTTAAATTTGAGTTTGTATGACATTTGATCATTATTAGATTGGGTTATGCATTTTTGGCAAGAATACCACAGAAGCAATGTTTTAAGCTATTCCCACTGATTCGTATTGGGGTTACAGATGCCACTATATTTTATTGCTGATGATTTTAACTTTGTTCACCTGGTTAAGGTAAAATCTTACAGACTTCTCCACTGAAAAGTTATTTTTCCTTTTGTAATTAATAAGTATCTTATGGGGGTCGGGCGCGGTGGCTTAAGCCTGTAATCCCAGCACTTTGGGAGGCCGAGGCGGGTGGATCATGAGGTCAAGAGATCGAGACCATCCTGGTCAACATGATGAAACACCGTCTCTACTAAAAATACAAAAAATTAGCTGGGCATGGTGGCGCATGCCTGTAATCCCAGCTACTCAGGAGGCTGAGGCAGGAGAATTGCCTGAACCCAGGAGGCGGAGGTTGCGGTGAGCCAAGATCGCGCCATTGCACTCTAGCCTGGGTAACATGAGTGAAACTCCGTCTCAAAAAAAAATAAGTATCTTACGGGCAGATTCTTCGCGACTATGCAAATAACGTTTCTCATAATTTCACCAACAATTTTAGCATACACTGATGATTCTTAAAACAGTTATTGTGGTGCTTACCTAATGGTGAATCTTTATTTCCATCATTCCTTCTGCATTGATACTGAAATTCTGTATGGAATAGCTTTCTCTTCCCCTCATTTATCTCTCTATATATTAATTTATATCAATTTGGACTCATGGATGTTTTATTTTATTCTATGAGTACTCTCATATATATATCCAGTACTATCATTTTTCTGTTGTTCAGACTGTTTTAGCTTTGACCATAGGGAGACCCTTCAGATTGACTCCTGTGTCCTTTCAAGATGCCACCATTATTTTTTGAGCACTCCTTTGCTTTCTCGTACCATAAGATGTGGTTCATCTGATATGTCCCTGTCCTGTGTTGGGAATCCAAGGATTCCTAGAGTTCCTTTTACTGGAAAACAGTATTTAGAATCCAAGATATGGACACTAAGATTTCAGCAGGCAGAGTTCAGAAATATCTGCATGTATATGAACACATACGTGCAGACACATCTGTATTTCTTTATCCTATGCATTTTTACATGTATTAAAAACCATGCAGACTGATATCTCCACTTTCAGTTCAACACTGCAGGACTCATTCTAACGTTTTCCCTTTTACTTGTAACTTTTATCCCAATAATGAGAATTCTGACTTCCATTATCTGTACTTTTTTTTCAATCCTAGACTATACATAAAGTTCCAGAATTGTTAACTCATATCTCTGTGAGTATAAGATTTACTAGAGTGTAATATTTGTGCACTGTCCTTTTTATCTTTAGCCTTACAATGTCCAATCAAAATACTGTCTCCCAGGGTTACTTAACGTTAGTTCCTTTATTTTTTCAGTATGTGAAACATTATTATGATTGTAAGAGTTAGACCTGCACAAAAAGGTATATTCAGAAAATAGTTGTTCCACTTCCAGTTCTTTCCACCCTGTTTCCATACCATCAGTACTCTTTGCACTTTGCTCTTTCTTTCATTAAGTATTGTTTTTAGGGAGCTGTATTTCTAGTAATTTTGTAAAGAGATTTACAATTTTTTTTTTTTTGAAATGGAGTTTTGCTCTTGTTGCCCAGGCTGGAGTGCAATGGCACGATCTCGGCTCACGGCAATCTCTGCCTCCTGGGTTCAAGTGATTCTCCTGCCTCAGCCTCCCGAGTAGCTGGGATCACAGGCATGCACCACCATGCCCAGCTAATTTCATATTTTTAGTAGAGACAGGGTTTCTCCGTGTTGGTCAGGCTGGTCTCGAACTCCCAACCTCAAGTGATCCACCCGCCTTGGCCTTCCAAAGTGCTAGGATTATAGGCGTGAGCCACCATGCCTGGCCCGTATTATTTTTTAAAAGATACTTTGGCAATGTTTTCCCTCCTTTGTAAAGCTATATGTACAGTCACTTCAAGAAGATCTCCAATTTTAATACTCAATTTGTCATCCTTATCAAGATAAGCATTTGTCAAAACATAATCTTTGCATTTGGAAGGAAAATAGCTTGTTTGCTTTTATGGTCTTTGAAGAAGTATAATTCATACTGCACTAACTTGCTTTTCAGATATCTTAATATCTATGTTGGGCTACCTGATGTTGAAGAAAGCTTCAATGTAACTAGACCAGTGTCCCCTCATGAGGTAATTATGAACCTTACTTTAATTGGACTTGCTTGAACTCAGAGTCTGCCCTTAATATATACTCTTAAAAGATAATTTAAAAATGGGGCGGGGTGGGGGATATTCTGAGAAAAGGGGATCAGAGTTCAATGTGGGCCATACTTCTGCAGAAGGAGCACTTTGAAGTGGTCAGGACTCTATTACAGAAAGAGCAGTAACTGTCAGATACGTGATTGTCTTTCAGTGCCGTTTGAGGGACATGACATACTCTGCCCCCATTACAGTGGATATTGAATATACCCGAGGCAGCCAGAGGATTATCCGCAATGCCTTACCCATCGGCAGGTGAGAAATGAAATCTGTATTAGAGCCACACTGCCTGGATGCCAGCCCTGTGATGTGACCCCATTTCCACATCTGAAAAATGAAGGAAATGCTGCCTATTTCATGGGTCGAAAGAGTCAGCACATGTAAAGCACTTAGAATAATGTCCAGCACATAGTTGGGGTTGTTACTATTTATTAATGGTAAAACCTTTCCTAAAAAATTGAGGAAAATGTTTTCCTTTCCTACTATAACTCTAAGATGCTAGGGAAACACTTTCTCATCTACAAGTATTTAAGGGAGAAATTATTCATTTGCCTGGTACAGGTTTGGAAATGATAGTATCCACTTGGATTTTTGCAGTCTGCCTTTCCTGATTAGGGAAATATATTGACTCTCCTGTAGAAATGGACAAAACCCACAATATTCTGAGTTTAATAATGGTATTAGACTTTAGATTTAATCCACATAATTTCTGTTCAAGTGGTTTTCCCCTCTCAAAAGTGCTAAGAGCTTAATAAATATCCATTTGTTTAACAAATGTACACCAACTGCCTGTCACTTCTTATGTATGTTGCTGAGTACTTAGGTGAGTAAAAGATACACAAAATACAGCTCCTATTGGCTGCCTTCATTCACAGCTGTCAGGGAAGACAGGCGTATGTAATTACTGCACCATTTGGTAAGTGGTCTAGAAGTCTAGAATTTTATGTTAAAGCAAACATATATATTTCCCTCAAAGGAATGGGTAATTTGTATTGTTTCTCTCCTCATTCTTCAGTTAGAAAAATAAGTAAGATATTAAAATATCCTGGTTTTAGCAGGATTATTTATCAGTGTTAAGACGAGAACTTCTTTCTGTCTTATATATGGACCATACTTGTGTCCATTTAAATTTTGGACCGTTGCTAAATTATGAACTGGATTGACTTTTGTGAAGGAAAGGCAAGAGAGACTAGAGGAAAACATAAATTAGTAAGATTTTGGGTTTAAATCCTGGTTTAAAGAGGGAGCATGTAAGTAATATTTGTTGAATACCTACTATGTGCCATACTATGATAGGCAATATTGTTTGTTAGCTCTGCATTCATAAAAAATGACCTCTATTAATTAGAATGCTTATATGTACTATGCATTATCTAAATTACATACGTAATCTCGTTTATTTTTTGGAGTAAAAAGATTTTAGTTTAATCCAAATTGTATTTATATTTGGTTAGAAATCAAACAGTACATAAGAACATTTGATTCAAAATAGTAACCTCCCTCCCTGCCCTTCCTCATCTTTAGACCCATTCCCAAATTCATAATAATTTCTGTTATTTTTTCTGGGGGTTATTATATCCATAACTTTAGTGTTTGTGTGTGTGTGTGTGTGTGTGTGTGTGTGTGTGTGTGTGTGTGTTTTGTTTTGAGACAGTCTCACTCTGTTGTCCAGGCTGGAGTACAGTGGCATGATCTCAGCTCACTGCAACCTCTGCCTCCCAGGTTCAAGTGATTCACCTGCCTCAAATTCCCAAGTAGCTGGAATTACAGGTGTCTGCCACCACGTGTGGCTAATTTTTTTGTATTTTTAGTAGAGATGGGGTTTCACCATGTTGGTCAGGCTGATTGTGAACTCCTGACCTCATGTGATCCACTCACCTTGGCCTTCCAAGGTGCTGGGATTACAGGTGTGAGCCACCATGCCTGGCCAGTATTCATAGCTAAATGCAATGCTTTGACCTCTATTTCTTGATACATTAAATACAGACATTTTTTGCCTCCTGATATATGGGTTATGTCTTAGCTTATTTGTGTCACCTACTTTGCTTCTCCCTTCCTCCTCCAAATTCTCCTTCTTGTTTTTAATTCTCTTTTTGGTTGCTGTAGTAACTAATATTTTATATCTTTATGTCATATTATATAACTTTAGTCAGTGTGTTCATTTCCCTTGATATGAAATGAGAATATTCTTTTTTTTTTTTTTTTGGTTAAATTACTTACTGTATAACTTTATTTCATGTTACATAAATATAAAATGCTCAGTAGACATGCAGATGACAAGCGCTATATGACAAACTATAAAGTAATAATTACATGCAGAGTTTCTTGGATTTTTAGTGTATCTAAGAATTAACTGAAGGCTTTGTTAAAAATGCAGGCTTAAAGGCCAAATTTAATACAAATAGGATGGAGCCTAAGAACCTGTAAATTATTAAACAACTGATTAAAGATAGAGAGGTTCCTATGAAGTTAGGCTTGTCCTTATTATTTGAACTGGACAAGTGGAAGGATAATAGGCAGGACAGAGTGAGCATTATTAGAATCAAAGTAGAGGCCAGAATACGCCCAGGTGTTTTAGCCTAGCTAAAGAAGCTCAGACTAGAAAAGACCCCCAGGATCAAGCTGAAAAATCTGGAGATTAGACTCTTGAAACTAAGGTTTCAGAACAGGGGGATAATAATATGATACTGACTTAAAGGAATATTGAGTTGATCAGATGCACTGCAAGCTGGAAAGCCAGCGAGAGGGTTCAGAATGAGATGATGAAGGTGAGCATTAGGAAGGAGGTATTTATAAGAAAAAATAAAATGTCAAAAGACACTTTGGTAAAAAATGTTCCTTTCACATACTTAAGGATAGGCAGTTAAAATTAAATACAACATTATAAAATACCCATGTCAAACATATTAATAACAATATCAATAATAATATGAATGAAATAATCTTCAACAGGTTTTTCAGATGTTTACTTCCATGATTCCTGACACTACACAGGAGCTTAGTAACAGTTTGTATTGCCTTCTTTTAATGGGGTTTTCAGGGCAAAATTTTCTTTACTTTCATGATGAAAAGCCTTTGAAGGATCAAAGCGTTTGATACCTAGGACTTTATTCAATTCATCTTGAAGTTTTGTCTCAGTTTGTTTTTTTTTTTAGCAAGCAGACAGCGGAGTTTTGATACTTCCGATTTGGGTTGGCTATTTTCATCTTTCAACTTCACGACATGCTTGATTTTTTTGTTTTAAATTCTGATGACCCAATAATTTAGCATATGAATCTCTTATTTTATTTAGCTGTTCCTGAGCTGCACCATATTCATTCAACAATGCCTGTTTTTCTGCTTTGAAAGCATCTAGTTGTAGCTGGAAAGGTTTTATTTTATTATACAGTTCTTCGTAAATGAGACGCCACTTGTTAATTTCTTCAGTTAATTCTGCCATTGTATTTTCTTTTCCAGCTTTTCTTGCTCCTTCATCTTCCAGTTGTTTTATAAAATCTTCTTCTTGTTGCTTGAGTTGGTTCGGCAAATCGGTTGTTTTTTGAAAAGAAGAAACTGTGATTTCTTTAATTTCTCTTACTTTTAGTGCTGACTTGGTCTGTAGATCTAGAAGCATCCTTGCATATTCTTGATTTGAGCTCTCAGTTGCCAATATCTGACCCTGAATATCTTCTGCATTTTTTCCAGCCTTGGCCATTTTTTCCTGTAATGATGAGTTCTGCAGCTTAAGATCTTCTATCTCACTGGCTGTTAACGCATTATAGCTTTCAAATTGAGCAGTAACATCTTCAAGGCTTTGCACTGTACTGTTAAACTTTTCCTGCAAAAGCAGGGTGGCCTGGATATGAACAGCACTACTTTTCTCCAGTTCAGCCTCCTTCCCTTTCAGCTTTTCTTCTAGGAGTTTTAATTCCTCAGCTCTAGATTTTGTTTCCTCTTCCAATTGCTTGACCAGCCTTTCAGATTGTTCCTCCTTTTGCTGTAATTTATCAGGCTCATCCAGTGCTTGTTTTAGTTCTTCCTCAAAGAGATTCTTCTCTTTAACCATCTCCTCTTGAAAAGAACACAGCTTCTGATGAAGACTAGAAGATAATTCTTGTAATTCCTTTTGTTGAAACTTTTCACGTTCCTGTTGTTCAATAATAAACTTCTGTTTTAGGTTTCACATCTCAGCATTTAGATTTTCATTATGTTCTCTATTCCTATTGACATGATCTTCTTTTTCTTTTTCAAGCAGCAGACCTTTCGCATTTAGGTCTTCTACTTGTTTAGATAATATAACAATAATTTTCTCAAGAGACTGCTTAAGGCTTAAAATTTCATGATTCTTCTCCTTCAAATTTTCTTCTAACTGGGCAATATCTAGCTTGTATTTTTCCACTTGATCTGAAGCACAACTAATTTCTTGGATATATTCTAAGAGTTTTTCTGTTTCAGATTTTTCATCAATCTTTTCTTTCTCCATTGAAACAAGTTTTCCCTCCAGTTGGGCTATTTGCCCCTGAGACTCTTTGAGACTCCTTTGGGTGACCTGCAGCTTCATTTCCATGCCTTCTTGCTTAGCCATCAGATCCCTCATCTTTGTTTCTCTTTTGTTTCTAAGTTTCATCAGCTCCAAGCTTAGAATTCCCAAATTCTTCTGGTTACCATTTTCCAAAAACTTAGATTTTAGTAGTTCATTAGTCCTGGTCAATTCAGTAAGTTGTTTTTCCAGTGAAGCGTTATTTGCAGAGAGAGATGTTTTTTCCCTGAATGCAGCGTTTAGCCTTGCTTCCGTCTTTTCCAACTCAGTTTCCAGATCCTGGATCCGCCTGTCCTGAGCACCATGTTCCTGTATAAGAACACAAATCCTTTTTCTGATATCTTCAAATCTTTATCATTCTTTTGAGATTCTTTTGATTCTGAAGACTTAACTTTTCTAGCTGAAGAAGGCAAGGTAGTATCTTTGTCAACATTAAGATTTTGTTTAGAATCTTTTTGTTGTTTAAATCTTTGTGATTTCTGAAAGGATACTGGTCCTTTCAATACCTCTGAAGTTTTAACATCGTAAGCACCTGGAGATGGTGCACAACCAGAAGGGTCGTTGAATCGTTTCAGGGGTGCCTTAGGAAAGGACATGTTGACAGCCAGCTCCAGAAACCGAAAGTCATTAGCACCCCTCTGCAACTGAATGAGGATTATCACTGCCTCTGAAATGAGAATATTCTTATTCCTATCTTCCCATTATGATTTCCTTTTTAATCTGAGTTATTTAGAAGACTTAAAATTTCCCAATTGGTGCTTTATGTCAATTTTTGGAACTTTGTACACCTGTTTCTATAACTATTTCATGTTCATTTGGAAACAAGGGGTATTCTTCAGTTGTTTTGTGCCATTGTCTGTGTTTTTCCGTCAGATCAAACTTGTTAATTGTGTTGTTTAGATGTTTTGTATATCTTAATTGCTTTTTGATTTGTTTGTTCTATCAATTAGGCATGTTAAAATCTCCCACTATCAAGGTGGATTTGTCCATTTTCCGTATGTTTTTGTGTATCTTTGTTTTTTTGAAGCTATGATATTAGGTGCATAGAAGTTTAAAATTGTTTAGTCTTCCTGGTGAATTGAACCTTTGATTATTATATATTTATCTTCTTTATCTCTGGTGATATTCTTTGCCTTGAATCTTACTTCGTCTGCTCTTAGTATAGCCACATTTGCTTTCTTTTGGTTATATTTCTGGTATATCATTTTAAAAAAATTATTGTCTTTTTAATCTTTTATATGTGCTGGGCATGGTGACTTATGCCTGTAATCCCAACACTTCGAGAGGCTGAGGCCAGCAGATCACCTGTGGTCAGGAGTTCGAGACCAGCCTGGCCAACATGATGAAACCTTGTCTTTACTAAAAATACAAAAATTATCTAGTTGTGGTGGTACACGTCTGTAATCCCAGCTACCTTAGAGACTGAGGTGTGAGAATTGCTTGAACCCAGAAGGCAGATGTTGCAGTGAGTCGAGATTGTGCCACTGTACTCCAGCCTGGACAACAGAGAGAGACTTCATCTCAAAAAAAAAAAAAGAACTCTTACATGTCCTTGTGTTTTGAGTTTAGTTGAAGTAAACTACATATGGCTAGATTTTTAAAAAATTTGTCTTGAGTATGTAGTTCATTTATATTTGTTTTATATATATACATACATATATACATATATTTGAATATAAATCTGTCAACTTATTTTATATTTTAAAACTGTGTAGCTTTTCATGTTTTATTTTTTTTTTCCATTTTTGTTTCTTAGGTAATGGAAAACTTTTTTTCTAACCCTTCCCCAATTGATTTAAAAGTCACATACAATATTTCTGTTTATGTTACCTTGGAAATTTTGAAAAGCATACTTAACAAAGTTTGAAAGTAAACAATGTCTTTATTCTCCTCCTGGCAAGAACAAAGACCTTAGAAAGCTTTAACTTGGATCAGATCAATCACTTTGAGTTACATGCTTTTGTCGTACCAAAGTTTTGTTCTATCTTGTTTTGTTTTGGTCCTTTTGAGACAGGGTCTCACTCTGTCACCCAGGCTGAAGTGCAATGGTACACTCAGATGACTCACTGCAACCTCAACCTTTTGGGCTCAAATGATCCTCCCACCTCCAGCCTCCTGAGTAACTGGGACTATAAGTGCATCACCACCACACCTAGTTAATTTTTTTTTTTTTTTTTTTTTGAGACAGAGTTTCGCTCTTGTTACCCAGGCTGGAGTGCAATGGCGCGATCTCGGCTCACCGCAACCTCTGCCTCCTGGGTTCAGGCAATTCTCCTGCCTCAGCCTCCTGAGTAGCTGGGATTACAGGCACGTGCCACCATGCCCAGCTAATTTTTTGTAGTTTTAGTAGAGACGGGGTTTCACCATGTTGACCAGGATGGTCTCGATCTCTTGACCTCGTGATCCACCCGCCTCGGCCTCCCAAAGTGCTGGGATTACAGGCTTGAGCCACTGCGCCCGGCCGCATTTTTTTTTTTTTTTTTTTAAAGAAACGGGGTTTCACCATGTTGCCCAGGCTGGTCTCGAACTCCTGGGCTCAAGTGATCCACCCACCTTGACCTCCCAAAGTATTGGGAATTGCAGGCGTGAGCCACTGTTTTTGGCTTGTTTTTTTAAACCCATAAATTAGAAATTGTTATTGTCTTATAAAGTTTAGAAGTTTATTTAGTGTATTAACTTACCTCAGTTTTTGTCTGAAAATATCCTTATGTTGACCTCATTCTGAGTGAATACTTAGCAGGATAAACAAATAGAGGTTGGCAATTATATTCTCTCAGGACTTTGAGCACATTGCTCTGTGATTGATTGTTGTGAAGTTATTGTGCTTCCAGGCATCCTTCCCTTTTTGGTAGCTTCCCTTTTTTTAAAGCTGGGCTTTAAATCTTATCTTGTTTTGGTGTTTAGTGTCTTCACTGTGATATGCTTAGGTGTAGCTTTCTTTTTATTTATGTTGTGTAAATGTTACTGTGAGGATTTATGGCTTTCATAGATCTTTAAAAATTTACAGCTATTATCTCTTTGAATAGGACTTCTCGCCCATTCTGTGTATTTTCACCATCTAGAAGTCTGATTAGATGTTTATTAGTTGTTCTCTCTCTATCCTTCCATGACTCTTAAACGCTCTTTCATATCTTCCATCTCTATGTCTTTCTGAAATATATTCTCAATAATTTCTTCAGATGCCTTTTTTAACTCAGTAGTTATATCTTCAGCAGTGTCAAATGCATTATTATCCAACCTATTTCTACATTTTTAAGTCAGTGCTTAAAATGTCCATTTCTAGTAAGTTTTGCTTAGTTCTTTTTCCCAAACTGCCTGGTTAGTTTTAATAGCCTCTTATTCCGTACACCTTGATGCATTGTGCTATTTCCAAGTAACGGATGGAAATCACTTTGTCTTCCATGAGGGAAGTTGTTGCTGTCATTTCTGACTCTCACTAAAGCCTGTATGCAAAGTTTAAACCAAACATTTGAGTTTTTTGTTTGTTTTGTTTTTTGAAGCAGAGCCTCGCTCTGGAGTGCAGTGGCACAATCCCAGCTCACGACAACTTCCACCTCTGAGTTCAAGCGATTCTCCTGTCTCAGCCTCCTGAGTAGCTGGGACTATAGGCACACACTACCACACCCAGCTAAATTTGTGTTTTTAGTAGAGATGGGGTTTCACCATGTTGGCCAGGCTGCTTTCAAACTCATTGCCTCAAGCAATCTACCCACTTTGGCCTCCCAAAGTGCTGGGATTACAGGCATGAGCTGCTGCACCCAGCCTGAGTTTTTATCATCTGTACTAGATGAGCAGCATGCCTGAGAAAATACTTACTTTTGCTTGGCTTCCATGTAATTGCTATTCCTCTGCCTTTTCTAACGTATATGTAGACAGACCCCTTAGTGAGATGTGTTTGTCTATGTTTTATATACAAAACTGCATGTTTTATATTTTTTTGCAATTCAATGACAGTCTAATGTGATATTTTCTTTTGTTTTATTTTATACAGAATGCCCATAATGTTACGTAGTTCAAACTGTGTTCTTACAGGAAAAACGCCAGCAGAATTTGCCAAACTGAATGAATGTCCTTTAGATCCAGGTATGTGTAAAGTCTTAGATTTGTCCCACTTTCCTTTTTCTTTTATTCTGCTGGTGCTGCTGTTGTTTTAACATTTTGTCTCAAAAACAGTACCAGCTTTTCTACTTTATAATGAACTTGTTTAATAAAGCTGTGTTCACAAAACACCCAGAAATTTGTCTCCAGCTTTATGCTATTAGCCAGCCTGCCTTCCCCCCTCCTCTCCCCTCCCCTTCCCTCTGCTCTCCCTTTCCCCCCTCCCCAGCCCCTTTCCCCCCTCCCCCCACCCCCTTTCCCCCTTCCCACAGTGGTGCAATATTGGCTCACTGCAACTTCTGCCTCCCAGGCTCAAGCAGTCCTCCCACCTCAGCTTCCCAAATAGCTGGGACTACATGCTTGTGCCACCATGCCCAGCTGATTTTTGTATTTTTAGTAGAGATGGTGTTTTGCTGTGTCATCCACCTGATATCCTGGACTTACCCACCTTGGCCTCCGAAACTGCTGGGATTATAGGCATGAACCACTTCGCCCAGCCCTATTAGTCTATATTTCTAAAACACATATGGTTTCCTCTTTTATTTCAGGCTTAAAACTTTAATATGCCATATTCTCATTTATTGCCATGATTTATCAGTCTTTGCTTTCTATCTTTGCTGAGTTGTTTCTTTTAGTATGCTTAAAAATTCAAGAATAATCTACCAAAGTTACTGCCTTTGCCTGGTTAAAGAAAATCAAGTATCTTGGCTGGGCGTGGTGGCTTACGCCTGTAATCCCAGCACTTTGGGAGGCCGAGGTGGGTGGATCACCTGAAGTTGGGAGTTCGAGACCAATCTGACCAACATGGAGAAACCCCATCTCTACTAAAAATACAAAATTAGCTGAACATGGTGGCACATGCCTATAATCCCAGCTACTCTAGAGGCTGAGGCAGGAGAATCGCTTGAACCCAGGAGGTGGAGGTTGCAGTGAGCCAAGATCATGCCATTGCATTCCAGCCTGGGCAACAAGAGGGAAACTCTGTCTCAAAAAAAAAAAAAAAGTCAAGTATCTCACTTTAGGCTGTTTTAAATGCAGTAAAGGGAAGGGGGAAATGAAAGGTTTTTTTTTGCTTACATTTTTAAAAATTTTATGTTTGTACCTATTTCTAGGCAATTTCTTTTGTAAAATTTCAAACTTAGAACTTAACTCTTAATTCTTCAACTCATATTTCACATTGATTTATTTGAACTTATTGCTTCACTCTTATTCCTGTAAAGTTGCATCGTTGCAGAATCCCAGAAGTTTTGGAAAGAAGTTAATGAAGAACGTGACTTTACTAGACTATAACAGAATTTTGCATAAATCAAATATGGTGTATTGTTTTTCCTTACATTCTGCAGTTATAAAGTGAAGTGTCACTTTATCCTACGCTGAATTGTGTGCAAAAAAATACATGATGATGTATGAGTTTTTTGAATATGTAATATTATTTTGGAAACCTAATCTTAGTCTACCATTACCACTGATTTGTTAGAAAACTTAGAGTAAATTTAGGCTTATATTGAATATTGTAAGTTACTCCTGTATTTAAGAGATCTGACAGCTAATTTACTTAGCTTTTTTTTTTTATTCACCTTCTACATATGTCAGGGGCTGGTGATTCAGAGACCAATAAGGTATATTCTCTGTCCTCAAGAAATTTATCATTTTGTGGCTCGTTTGTATAAAATCATGTGCTGATTCTTAGTCCATAAAACAACATCGGATGGGTGCAATGGCTCATGTTTGTAATCCCAGTGCTCTGGGAGACTGCGGTTGGAGGATGGCTTAAGACAGGGAGTTTGAGACCAGCCTGAGAAGCATAGTGAGACCCTGTTACAAAAAAGTTTAAAAATTAGCTAGGCTTGGTGGCACATGCCTGTAGTCTTAGCTACTCAGGAGGCTAGGGTAGGTGAATCACTTGAGGTTAGGAGTTCAAGTTTGCAGTAAGCTATGATTGTGCCACTGCACTCTAGCCTAGGTGACAGAGGGAGATCCTTCTCTAAAAAAAAAAAAAAAAAAAAAAAAAAAAATCAGTACACCCTTTTGAATCAAGTGTTAACCAGTGCCGTGAAGCGGTAGAAAAGGTAATGTCTGATTCACAAGATCCCTGCCATTACTAGATCAACACTGGTTGAGGAATAAATGATGAAGTTTTTCTTATTTCCTTTGGGTAGGTGGCTACTTCATTGTTAAAGGAGTAGAAAAAGTTATTCTTATCCAAGAGCAGCTGTCTAAGAACAGGATCATCGTGGAGGCTGATAGAAAAGGGGCTGTTGGAGCCTCAGTTACCAGGTATGGAAAGCAGAGATGGTGTCCTTAAGAAATATTGGTCATTCCATTAGTCCTAAATGGCTATTTCAATACAGAGGGAGCCAGTTATTACTCTCTAAGAACAGTCATTGTAATATTTAAACTATCTGCATTCAATTTATTGTGACTGTCCGGAAGCACAGGGTATTGATTTTTAAATTTCGGTGAAGGGAGTCTGAGACATTGTTTGAAAAGTCACTGTTTAAGCTGAATTTTATGTTAGCTTGTAGAGCATAAAAGGAGATTTTTTTTTTTTTGTTTGAGACGGAGTTTCACTCTTGTTACCCAGGCTGGAGTGCAATGGCGCGATCTCGGCTCACCGCAACCTCCGCCTCCTGGGTTCAGGCAATTCTCCTGCCTCAGCCTCCTGAGTAGCTGGGATTACAGGCACGCACCACCATGCCCAGCTAATTTTTTTGTATTTTTATTAGAGACGGGGTTTCACCATGTTGACCAGGATGGTCTCGATCTCTTGACCTCGTGATCCACCCGCCTCGGCCTCCCAAAGTGCTGGGATTACAGGCTTGAGCCACCGCGCCCGGCCCTGATTTTTTCTTTTTTTAAGTTGGAGTCTTGCTCTGTCACCCAGGCTGGAGTGCAGTGGCATGATCTTGGCTCACTGCAACCTCTGCCTCCCAGGTTCAAGCAATTCTCCTGCCTTAGTCTCCTGAGTAGCTGGGATTACCAGAGCGCACTACCACACCTGGCTGATTTTTGTATTTTTAGTAGAGACGGGGTTTCACCATGTTGGTCAGGATGGTCTCGAGCTTCTCGAGACCATCCTGCCTCAGCTTCCCAAAGTGCTGGGATTACAGGCATGAACCACCGTGCCCAGCCGAAAGCAGATTTTTAAAAAGAAAAATATAAAACCATTCTTCACTTTTTTTACCATTACATTCCTTTCAGCCTTTTACCATTTACATTTGTATTCCTACATCAGTATTATCAAAGACTATTTGACACTCAGTATTGAATGACCTATACTGTGAACTTAACACCCTATTGTTAGTTTTCTAGACCAGCCCCTTTCACAGTGGACTCATTTTGACAGCAGCATCCCTTTCGAGGCTTCTGTAACTTCTTTTTATTTTCATATGTAATTTGAAATGTGAAGGTTAATGAGTCCTGGGAATAGAAAGATTTGTGGCATAGATAAGATGTCAGGGTGCAGTAGTTTCCCCTTTGATAACGTATAATGGACAGATTAACTCAGAGTTCTTGTACTTTTCTTTCTGATGGAGAGGCAGCTAACAATAATGGTCATTGGTTGAGTACTTTACTAGGAGCCAGGTAAAATACTAGGTATATTATTTGTCACCTCAGTCCTCCAAGATAAGTGGTACTATTAACATCTTTATTTTACAACCAGCAGACCTTAAGCTCAGGGGTACCTAGACTTTATAAGAGGTAGATAACCTTTGAACCCAGATCCATGTCTTCCTAATCTCTATAACTGTAAAGCCAAGGCAATTTGAATTTGAATCTGTGTGTGTTACTAATGTGGTTGATTAGAGCTTTTAAAATGCTCTGAAATCCGTTAGGAGTTTTATAACTAATACAGATACCGATAGAAGGACATTCCTTTCTTTTGGCTAAACTGTATACCAAGACTGTGGTATGTTTTGTTGAATTACTAGTTTAAAAACCCATAGTATATAAATTCATTTCTTTTTATTTCCTCATTATGGTTAAGGCCCATTTTGAATTTGAATCCTAAAGCTTTTGTTTTCTAGCTATGAGGCACTGGAATGTACAGTTACTTAGCTTCTCTAAGCCTTGGTTTCCTTATATGTGACTTAGAGACAGTACTTCAAAGTGTGACTGTGTAGAAGATTAGCTAATGTAACTAACATGGGTTATAGTGCATAGCAGCAGGTAATCTGTGTGTGTTACTAATGTGGTTGATTAGAGCTTTTAAAATGCTTTGAAATCCGTTAAGAGTTTTATAACTAATACAGATACCAGTAGAAGGACATTCCTTTCTTTTGGCTAAACTGTATACCAAGACTGGTATGTTTTGTTGAATTACTAGTTTAAAAACACATAGTATATAAATTCATTTCTTTTTATTTCCTCATTATGGTTAAGGCCCATTTTGAGATCTTTCCTTTCAAGTATATAAAATTGGTCTTGTATATATGCTGTACACTGGATCAGAGTAATTCAGGTGGAGTCAAAGTGAAGCTGGTCAGAAAGTAATTGTCACTCATTCACGCACAGAACTTCCATCATAATCTCAACGTCAAAGAAAAATTTATAGTGTTTTTAAATGTTCACAGAAGTAGCAGCTGGGCAGGAAAGGGGTTGTTTTTTTAAAGTACTTATTAGAAAGGACCTTATGATTGTTGTTGATCAGTTGACCCTTATTGATTAATGATCATTGCTATTGCTTGCTACTAGCTTGAAACTAAGTGGGGATGCAGTTTAACCAACTTGTATTTACTCGTAGCTCTACCCATGAGAAAAAAAGCAGAACCAATATGGCTGTGAAACAAGGGCGATTTTATTTGAGGCATAATACTTTGTCGGAAGATATACCCATTGTCATCATATTTAAGGTAAAGCTGCAGCTCTCTTCTAAAAATTATAAGAATTCTTTCTCTGGTTTATTTCCATATGTAATTAGAAAATTTGGAGGGTAATGAATTCTCGGAATAGAAAGATTGGTTACGTAAGTTGTCAGTCATGTGATATATTTTAAATTGAAAGCTGGGCATGGTGGCTCATGCCTGAAATCCCAACATTTTGGGAGGCCAAGATGGGCAGATTACCTGATTCCAGGAGTTTGAGACCAGCCTGGGCAACATAGTGAAACCCTATCTCTACCAAAAAAAAATATTAGCTGGGTGTCGTGGTGTGTACCTCTACTCCCATCCACTCAGGAGCTGAGGTGGGAGGATGGTTTGAGCCTGGGAGGCAAAGGTTGCAGTGAGCCAAAATAGTGCTACTCTGCTCCAGTCTGGACAACAAAGTGAAACCTCATCTCTGCAAAAAATAAAAACATTAGCCAAGCATGGCGGCATGTGCCTATAGTCCCAGCTGTTTGGGTAGCTGAGGTGGGAGGATCACTCAAGGCTGCAGTGAACCATGGTCATGCCACTGCACTCCAGCCTGGGCAACATAGCAAGACCCTGCCTGAAAACCAAATAAAAAATCAGCTTATTTGTGAATTGTTGGCCTAGAACCCAAAAGACATTTTCCATAGAAACAATATGGAAATGGTATAGTTTTCTCAGATATGGGCATACCTCAGAGATATTGCAGGTTTGGTTCCAGACCATCACAATAAAGCTAATATTGCAGTAAAGTGAGTCACACAAATATTTAATTTCCCAGTGCATACAAAAGTCATGCGTATAGTGTAGTCTGTTAAGTGTGCAGTAGCATTCTGTATAAAAAATATATGCCTCAATTAAAATACACTTTATTGCTAAAAAAATGTTAACAATTATCTGAGTCATAATCTTTCAGTGAATTATAATCTTTTTACTGGTAGAGGGTCTTGTGGCAGTGTTGGTAGCCACTAACTAATCAGGGTGGTGATTGCTGAAGGTGGCTGTGGCATTTTCTTAAAATAAGACATCAACGAAGTTTGCCACAGCTATTTCTTCCTTCATGAAAGATTTCTCTGTAGCACGTGATGCTGTTTGATAGCATTTTACCCACAGTAGAACTTCTTTCAAAATTGGAATCAGTTGTCTTAAACCCTGCTGCTGCTTTATCAATGAAGTTTACATAATATTCTACATCCTTTGTTGCTATTTCAACAGTGTATACAGCATCTTTACCAGGAGTAGTTTCCTTTTCAAGAAATCACTTTCTCTGCTCATCCTTAAGAAGCAACTCCTCATCCATTCAAAGTTATATCATGAGATTATACCAATTCAGTCACATCTTTATGCTCTACTTCTACTTCTGGTTCTCTTGCCATTCCCACCACATCTGCAGTTACTTTCTTCACTGAAGTCTTAAACCCCTTAAAATCATCTTTGCGAATGGGAATCAGCTTCTTTCAGACTCTTGGTAATGTTGGTATTTTGACCTCTTCTCATGAATCACATATGTACAGATATTCTTTTCTTTTTTTTAAGGTGAAAGCAAGTTTATTAAGAAAGTAAAGAAACAAAAGAATGGCAGAATGGCTACTCCCTAGGCGGAGCAGCCTCAATAGGCAGAGCAGCCTCAAGGGCTACTGGTTGCTCATTTTAAGTTATTTCTTGATTATATGCTAAACAAGGGGTGGATTATTCATGAATTTTCTGGGAAAGGAGTGGGCAATTCCCAGAACTGAGGTTTCCTCCTCCTTTTAGACCATATAGGGTAACTTTCTGATGTTGCCATGGCTTTTGTAAACTGTCATGGCCCTGGTAAAAGTGTGAGGACTCCCAGGATGACTAGAGGTCACTCTCATTGCCATCTTGATTTTGGTGGATTTTGGCCAGCTTCCTTACCACAATCTGTTTTATCTGTTTTATGACCTTTATCTTGTGCCAACTTCCTGTCTCATCCTGTGACCAAGAATGCCCTAACCTCCTGAGAATGCAGCCCAATAGGTCTCAGCCTAATTTTACCCAGGCCCTCTTCAAGAGGGAGTCACTCTGGTTCAAACACCTCTGACATATTTCCCCCCTTTCCTTTTGTAAGAGAACCCTAGTTCTAAGTCTTGTAGAAGGATGAAGGATTCATCTTCTGTAACTTTTTCAGTGTGAATAGGGATGATGATATTCCTACCTAACTATTAGTGTCTCTTGTGTTCAGGAGAATCCCAGATATTCTTACTGGCATCTAGAAAAGCGTGAATCCTTCCCAGAAGGTTTTCAGTTTACTTTGTCCAGATCCATTCAAAGGAATCGCTATCTATGGCAGCAATAGCCATAAGTCTTGAAAGCTAAAATTACTTCTTTATTCATAGGCTGCAGAATGGATGTTGTGTTAGCATGCATAAAAACAACATTAATCTCCTTGTACATCTCCATCAGAACTCTTGGTGACCAAGTTCATTATCAGTGAGTAATGTTTATAAAGGATTGTTTTTTCTTAGCAGTAGGTCTCAACAGTAGACATAAGATATTCAGTAAATTATACTGTCAACTGATGTGTTGTCATCCAGACTTTGTTGTTTCAGTGGTAGAGCACAGGCAGGGTAGATATAGCATATGTCTTAAGTGCCTTACGATTTTCAGAAAGGTAAATGAGCACTGACTTGAACTTTTTCATTGGATACATTAGCGCCTCACAAGAAAGTCAGCCTGTCCTTTGAAGCTTTGAAGCCAGGCATTGACTTCTCCAGCTGTGAAAGTCCTAGATGACATGTTCTTTTAATAGAAGGCTGTTTCATCTACATTGAAAATCTGTGGCTTAGTGTAGCCACCTTCATAAATGATCTTCACTAGATCTTCTGGATAACTTGCTGCAGCTTCTCCATCAGCACTTGCTGCTTCACCTTGTACATTTATGTTATGGCAATGGTTTCTTTCCTTAAACCTCGTGAACCAGCCTCTGCTAGTTTCCAAGTTTTCTTCTGCTCCTTCCTTACCTCTTTTAGCTTTCATAGAATTGAACAGTTAGACCCTTATTCTGGATTATGCTTTGATTTAAGGGAATGTTATTATGGCTGATTTGCTTTTTTATCCAGACCATTGAAACTCTCTCTATATCAGCAATAAGCCTGTTTTCACTTTCTTGTCATTTGTATGTTCACTGAAATAATTTCCTTCAAGAACTTTTTTTTTATGTTCACAACTTGGCTAATTGGTGTAAGAGGCCTAACTTTTGGCCTGTCTCAGTTTTTGACACACCTTCCTCTCTAAACTTAATCATTTCTAGCTTTTGATTTACAGTGACCAACGTGCATCCCTTTTTTTTTTTACTTGCACACTTGAGAAGCCATTCTAGGGTTATTAATTAGACTGTTTACACTGTTGTTGTTCTCAAGGAATAAGGAGGCTCAAGGAGAAGGGAGAGAGATGGGAGAATAGCTGGTTGGTGGAGTAGTCACAACATACACATTTATCAATTAAATTTTTCATCTCTTATGAGCACAATTTGTGGTACCCAAAATAGTTACAATAGTAACATCAAAGATCACTGATTGGCCGGACACGGTGGCTCACGCCTATAATCCCAGCACTTTGGGAGGCCCAGGCAGGGATCATTTGAGGTCAGGAATTCGAGACCAGCCTGGTCAACATGGTGAAACCCCATCTCTACTAAAAATACAAAAATTAGCCAGGTGTGGTGGTACACATCTATAATCTCAGCTACTTTGGGAGGCTCAGACAGGATAATCACTTGAACCCAGGAGGTGAAAGTTGTGATGAGCTGAGATTATACCATTGTACTCCAGCCTGGGCAACAGAGTGAGACTCTGTCTCAAAAAGAAAGAAAAAAAAAAGATCACTGATCACAGGTCACCATAACAGTGAAAAAGTTTGAAATATTGCAAGAATTACCAAAACGTGACACAGAGATATGAAGTGAGCACATGCTGTTGGAAAAATGACACCAGTAGACTTGCCTGAAGCAGGGTCAATCTGGAAGCAGGGACATACTTACATTTGAAAAAAACACAATATCTGCTAAAGCCCAATAAAGCAAAGCATGATAAAATGATATGTACCTATAGTTACATAGCGGCCCGTTTAACCTGTTCTAAGACGTAAATACTATACACCTTCAGTGAACAGTTAAATTGTAATATTATCAAGCAAAATAAAAAAATAGTTGGCATTATGTGATAGTTGATCCTCAGTATTTGCAAATTCCCTATTTGTGAATTCACTTACTTGCTAAAATTTATACATAACCCCCAAATCAGTACTTGTGGTACTTTTGTGGTTATTCACTGACACAGAGTGGTAACAACTTTAAGTCACCCAGCGCACATATTCCCAGCTGAGATTGAACAAGGCAACACTCTGCCTTCTTGTTTCAGCTCTCATGCTGTAAACAAGTGTCCCTTTTGCAGTCTATTTAGTGCCATGGGTTTTGCATTTTTGTGCTTTGTTGATTTGCAGTATAACATGGCCCCCTAGTATAATGCTAAAGTGCTGTCAAGGTGTTCCAAAGGACAAACAGGCTTTGGTGTGCTTTCTGGAGAAAATATGTGTTAGATAAGCTTGATGAGCTTTGTTCAGGCATGAGTTAAAGTGCTACTGGCTGACTTCAAAGTTAATGAATCAATGATTTATATTAAATATCTTTTAAAAGAAGCATACAAAATAAGGTTCTGTATTGGTCAGTTGGGGAAAATGTTATGACCCTAGGCTCACAGGAACCTAGCCCTGCATTTTTCCTACACGCATTGACTCAGTATTCACTATTCAGTATTTGGTGTAATTCAGTAACTTTATAGAATATAGCTACCATGGATAGTGATAACCGACTATATATAGATATAAAATGAATGTTGATAACCAGTTTAGTTGAAATGAAGGGCTCATTTCAACTAAATTGAGATTTCAACTAAATTTGAGGAGATACTAGATACTTCAGATAATTTTAGAAATTTATATATTCAGTTTTAATAGTTATGATAGTGGAAATAATTTTTGAGACAAAATTAGAGAAAACAGAGGAAGAAATCCTCTGAGGTTGAATTAACTAAGTTGGTTAAAAAGGAAAAGCATTTTGGGTATAAGCCTCAGGAGTAAGAAAGAAGGGATTGAGTCTTTACTGTTAAAGTTGTTACCAGGTTACAGAGTGTAGGAGTCAGGGAGGAAAGTAGCCCTCAAATCAATCTGGTGATTGGGGTTTAGGGAGAGAGCCCTTGGTGGTTCATAAGTATTGAATGCATGTGGACAAGTCAGGTTCTTTAACTCAGGAAGCATCCATATTCTAAATACAATTGTGTGAAGGAAGTTTTAGGACATTTTAAAATGTTTATTGTAGCCTAATGTGCTTTTGAGTTCTATAAATGAGATGGAGCCATTTTCTTTTCAGGATGATTTTGATAATAGTCATAGTAGCAGTACCATGATGTCAGAGGGCCCAGAAAAAAAGTCTTAAATATATCTTTTCTTTCTTCAAGATTTGTATTTTTTAAGCACAAAAGTAATTTTGGATTTTCTTGTAGGGAATCCCACAGTGCCTAATGTAGTGTTCTATGTACTTAGTGATGAATAAAGAAAATTTTATCTAACGGGGCCAGGCCTGGTGGCTCATGCCTGTAATCCCAGCACTTTGGGAGGCCAAGGTGGGTGGATCACTTGAGGTCAGGAGTTTGAGACCAGCCGGTCAACATGGTGAAACTCTGTCTCTGCTAAAAATACAAAAATTAGCCTGGCGTGGTGGCTCACACCCGTCATCCCAGCTAGTTGGAAGGCTGAGGCAGGAGAATTGCTTGAACCCAGGAGGCAGAGATTACAGTGAGGCACTCCAGTCTGGGTGACAGAGGAGACTCCAAAAGAGAGAAAATTTCATCTAACAAAGTAGAATTACATTTCCAGCAGAGGGCAGTATGTTTCCATGCATCCAAAGGACTTTTTTTGGAACGTTTTATAGACACTTGAAGATGCATAGTACTGCTTTCTTTCTACCATAAATTATAAATTAATTGTAATGAATATAATCTATCACTCATGGCAAATGCATGACTAGACTCATGCATACATTACAATCAGAAAATATATTAAGTATTGTTTTTTTGGCTAGGTGATGAGTTTAATAAGACTGTTTCTTCTGTCAAGTTTGTTTAATATTTATATTGCACATCTATAAACATGTATACTTACATACACATAGCTGACTTAAATCCTTTTTAGAATAGGGCAATAAATTAACAATATGAATATTTATGTAACCAGTAGTTGTGATTTCAAACTTCTCTCTCTTTTTGATTATAAAAAACATTTCTTGCATTATTTAAATTTAGAAAGCCACTTAAAAGTGTATCTACATTTCTGTATATACTTTTTCCAGACCATTTTCCTGTGCTTTTGTGATACACACATACATTTTTATTTTTTTCACTTAATGCATTATGAATAGCTTTCCGTGTTATGAATCTACATCATTATTTTTAGTGACTGTTGTATACAAGTTGCATACATGTGGTGGAACTTACTTAACCCTTCCTCTAGTGGGGCATGTGGGTGTCATTTTCTTCCCCAAGGTTTTACTCTTATCCCTAGGAAGTCTGTTATAGATACCTGTTTGTGCACATTGCCGATTGTTTTGTGAGACTTCATTCCTGAGAGTGGAAGTTGTTTTTTGTTTTTTTTTTTTAACTTGGCATATGTTGCCAGTTATTTTCCTGAAATGTATCCACTACACTTAATCAGTAAATATTTTAAAATTTTTAGTTTGTATAAATGAGCTAAATATTTTGGTCATAAACAGTCACTTTTATTGGTCTCTCACAATAGATTATGTTTTAATAAGTTGATGGGAATTTGTTTGATAACCACTATTTAGACTTTTCCATCTGGGAGGCAGCATAGCGTATTGGATATCTTAGAATGAGACAGATTTAGGTTGAATCCCAGCCTCTGTACTTATTAGCTGTGTGACTTTGGGCAAATTTTCCAGCCTCGTTGAGAATTTTACTTAAGAAAGTTGCCGTGAAGGGGAGTGTCCTTTTTCTTTTCTTAGTTCTCTTTATGGTCAGAAATCTGGGAAAACAAACGGGGATACCAGAAAAGACACATCATTTCTCTTTGAGTGTTGTGTGGCCCTAACATAGACCTTGACAGTCATTAGGACTTGATGGTTGTTGATTGTAACCAACAATTGGCTGAAAGTGACAGGAACAGCAGGGTTTCCAGATTCCATGCTGAGTCTGAATATGATGGAGAAAGCTTTTAAGACATAGATCAGCCTTATTTATGGACTTGAATCACTACAAAGGTTCTCCTGCCAATGAATCTTCCCCACTTTACATTTTGTATTCCAAGTATGCAGCCTGCGCTTATGATGGCATCTGTAGTTTGAAAGTTTTTTTCAGAAAAGAGGATCAGATTTCAAGGGTGCTGGGCAGTGTTCCCTGGAAACTAACTTATATGGAAATTTGTCTTTTTTTTTTTTTTTTTTTTTGAGATGGGGTCTTGCTCTGTTGCCAGGCTGGGGTGTAATGGCACGGTCTGGGCTCACTGCAACCTCTGACTCTCTGGTTCAAGTTATTCTCCTGCCTCAGCCTCCCGAGTAGCTGGGATTACAGGCATGTACCACCACACCTGGCTAATTTTTTGTATTTTTAGTAGAGACGGGGTTTCACCATGTTGGCCAGGATGGTCCCATCTCCTGACCCCGTGGTCTGTCTGCCCCGGCCTCCCAAAGCACTGGGATTAGTCTACTTTAAAGCAAAATTGGAGATTTCTGAATATTAGATGCTTTAAGAAGTTATTCCCTTTCCCACCTTCACACAATATATTTCAACTTATCACCATTAGTGTGTGTCAGTCTCTTCTGCTCATTAGTATTCTTTCTGTCTTTAAAAGTCACAGTTTGTGGATATCTGAAAAGACCTCATGTCACTTTTATAGTACACCTTCCCTTATTTTTGTTCGGTGGTATTGCCAATTGCTAGAGTGTAGGTGACCTGTTGAAATGTATTATCTCTGCTGCTTTTTCATAAGGTTATTATATAGCATTTACTTTTGACTTATTAGGAGAAATGATTTCAGATATTAGGAGTACAAAGGGTCCATATAAAGCCAGTTTTCAGATGTCTAAATTATGTCTTTAAAGTAAAATGACTGAGTATTTTGCCATCGTTTCCATAGCAATATGTCATTTCTTTGTAGCTGTGACAACTGAAGGCTAAATAGTCATAAAGTCAGTTCGGTCTTTACAGCTGGTGCGCTTTGATGATAACTTGACTGAATTATTGCCCCTGTATTTGGTGACTTGATATAGGAAGAGTTTAGTCCTTTTAGAGCAAAGCTTTGGCAGTAATCATGCTTTCTGCACATATGGTGTCATTTACCATGTGCTTGGCATATCTTTGCTTCATAGCTTAGAAATATTTGGAGGGCCCAAGCAGTCTGTTTAGATCTCTGTTAGGACATTTGAGAATTTTATGCAGTTATAAAATTACCACTTAGATTCAGCATTAGGACAACTTGAAGTGGCAGTCCATACATCAAATGAGGAAAGGCCTTTTCGTTACAGGTTGAGCATCTCTTATATGAAGTGCTTGGGACCAGAAGTGTTTAGGATTTCAGAGTTTTTAAAATTTTTGGAATATTGGCATTATCTTTATCCTTATGGTTGAGCATCTCAAATCCAGAAATCCAAAATCTGAAATGCTCCAATGAGTATTTCCTTTTGAGTGTCATGTCTGTACTCAGAAAGTTTCAGATTTTGGAAGCTGGTCATGGTGGTGTGTACCTTTGGTGCCAGCTACTTTAGAGGGTAAGGTAGGAATATTGCTTGAGCCCAAGAGTTTGAGGCTATAGTGCACTGCAGCTGTGACTGTGAATGGCCGCTGAACCCCAGCCTGGACAACACAGTGAGACCCTGTCTCTTAAAAAAATTGGCCAGGCACGGTGGCTTATGCCTGTAATCCCAGCACTTTGGGGGACTGAGGTGGGCAGATCACTTGCAGCCAGGAGTTTGAGTCCAGCCTGGTCAACATGGTAAAACCCCATCTGTACTAAAAAAAATACAATAATTAGTTGGACATGGTGGCAGGTACCTGTAGTCCCAGTTACTTGAGAGGCTGAGGTAAGAGAATCACTTGAACCCAGGAGGGAGAGGTTGCACTGCGTTGTGCCAAGATTCCACCACGGCACTCCAGCCTGGGTGACAAAGCAAGAATCTGTCTCAAAAACAAACAAAAACAAAAACAAAACAAAACAAAAAACCTCCTTCCCCACAACTTTTTTTTTAAGGTTTCAGATTTTGGAGTATTTTGGATTTTCAGATTAAGGATACTTAACCTATATTATTTAAACACCATAGAAGAGAATTCTGTTCTAATATTTGTGACTGGCTACCTGCAGACCAAAGAGAAAGTGTAGATAGTTTTGCATATATGCCGTCACCATCAAAGTAAATGCAACTCAGTGCACTTGAGCTAAGAATAATCTAGTTTTGTTTGTTTGTTTAAAAATTAGAACTGATAATATTTTTTAGGACTGTTATTTTTTAATCCATGAAAGTCTAAGTGTTTTAATGATATTGTGTAATTTTTAAATAGTGGAGTTATTTCTAGTATCTATTTGAATAAATGTGCCGTATCAAATTGGAGGTTAAAAAAAAAGACTGCAAAAGCTGTAGACAAAGGTTTTGCTTCCTGAGAACTTGTTTGCTAAACAACAACAAAAAAATTGGAACAAAACAAGTTGTACGTTTAAACAAATTGTTTTAAATTTAGATAGTGAATTTAATTCCAAAAGTTGGTATATTAGTTATCTGCGCCATGTAACAAATTATAGCACAGCTTCTGTTGGTTGGGAATTTAAGACTTGCTTGGCTGGGTGGTTCTGTCTCAGGGTCTTTCATGAGTCAAGAAGTCAGCTGCAAGCTGAACATAGTGGCACGTGCCTGTAGTCCCAGTTACTCAGGATGCTGAGGTGGGAGGACCACTTAAGCCCAGGAGCCTGAGGCTGTAGAGCACTATGATTGCATCTGTGAATGCCCACTGCCTTCAGCCAGAGCAACATAAGCAAGACCCCTTCTCCAAAGAGGAAAAAAGAAGATACCAGATAGGGCTGCAGTTATCTGAAGGCTGAACTGAAGCAGGCTGGAGGATCTGTTTCCAGGATAACTCACCCACATGGCAGTTGACAGAAAAGGGCAGGTCCTCATTGGCTGTTGGTAAGAGGACATAGTTTTTCACCACTGGACCTTGTCACAGACAGCTTGCATGTTTTTATGACATGGCAGCTATCTTCTCCGAGAGAGAGCACTCCAAGACAGAGCATACAGGCAGCTATAGTGCCTTTTATGACCAAGCCTTTGAAGTAATCATACGTGCCACCTCCACATTTTTCCTGCAGAAATGAGGCATTGAGCTTAGCCTACACTTGGGGTGGGGAATTTGTCTCCACCTTTTGAAGGGGTTGTCAAAGAATCTGTGAAGATTTTTAAAACCACCGCAGTTGGTCTAAAAGAGACATGGCATCTATTCAGCTTCCCCCCAAATCTTCAAAACTTTCTGTAAGTTTACATCTGATCCTAAAGTATCCAAATCAGATTTATAGAATGCAGACCACTGAAGGTCAAATGTAGAATGTAGAGTCATAGAATTTTGAGCTGGAAGGGATCTGGTTTTTCATTTATGCAAATGAGAAAATAAAGGCGAAGAGGTTGCATGACAGTAATAGTTGTAATGCCTGTGTCTGTTGTTGGTATTATTTTAGGACGAACACCTCAGATCTCTTGACTTTTAGATAGATGCCCTTCTGTTGTACTCAGAATAATGTCGTTGATGTTCTGCATTAGAACTTGGGATTTGATTTCCCCTTTCTTTCTCTTTTGTGTGGAGAACTGAGAGCCAGGGCATCAACACTAACTAGACAATTATCCTCTGATTCTGTCTTCTCTACAGCTGAAGAAGGAATTTTAATGCAAACATAACTTTTCCCCTCGCTCTAAGAAGCAGGCTATTACTCTTCCAAGAGAGATTTAGTGAGATTATGCTGTGTTCCTCGATATGGCAGAATTCCAGGCAAACGTGTGAAGGAGTGAGCCCTAACGCCATATGGAATCTACAAAGACCTGTGTTGCCGCTGCCACCTTGAAACACTTAAGTGGGTTTCTGAAACCTCTTCAGTGTGTTCCTACTTTTTTTTTTTTTTTTTTTTTTTTGAGACAGATTTTTGCTCTTGTTGCCCAGGCTGGAGTGCAGTGGTGCAATATCAGCTCATTGCAACCTCCACCCCCGCAGGGTTCAAGCAATTCTCCTGCCTTAGCCTCCCAAGTAGCTGGGATTACAGGCATACGCCAACACGTCCGGCTAATTTTTGTATTTTTAGTAGAGATGGGGTTTCCAGGCTGTTCCTGGCCTCAGGTGATCCACCCGGCTCAGCCTCCCATAGTGCTAGGATTACAGGCGTGAGCCACTGTGCTGCCCTTGTGCTTCTGCTTTTTAAAAGTCTCCTTTAAAACCTGCCTTAAGTATAGTTTGATATCTCTAGAATAGTGAGGTAAAACATGTTTTAGGAAAAATTCTTTTAGCCGAAATATGAGTGAGTAGACAGTTCTCAGAAAAATTAATTTTATGGCAAGACTAATTGGGGTTCTGCTTATTTTCAGCCATGCATCTCTTCAGATTCACTGCCTTTTGGTTGTTTCTTTGCAGTTTGCCTTTGTAGTTATAACCAGTTGTCTTTACTGTACCTCCCAGCCTCCTTTTTTGTGACAAAACTCTTATTTAAAAATTTTAGCAGATAGTACACATGCAAAAAATGTTTGAGAATGTTTGTTTTCCACTTTGTAATCAAAATTTCTGTTTCAGGTTCTTCTGCAGCTTGGGCAAGGCTGCCAATGCCAGATGGCACCGTTTCTGAGAGAAGAGCTAGCTTTTGCTTAGAAGTAATACCCACAAACAATGCCAAATTAGCATAAGCAAATGTCAGTGAGTTAACACAAAGCCAACACTCTTTCTATCTTTTCTTTCCTTCCTAGGCCATGGGTGTTGAGAGTGACCAGGAAATTGTGCAGATGATTGGAACTGAGGAGCATGTGATGGCTGCATTTGGGCCCAGTCTGGAAGAGTGCCAGAAAGCTCAGATTTTCACACAGATGCAGGTGTGTCTTTTCATGTTGTCCTTAGCTATGAAATGGAGTTGGAAACTTGATGCCGCTCATTGATAAAGCTCATCGGATTGATGGCTTTGGGCTCATAGATTTGGGAAAGGTATTGGGGAGATGGGAGGAGTGAAGTTTCTTTAACTCGCTTTTGTAGGGATTGGAGGACAGAGTTTGCCCAGACAAATTAGGAGTCTATGGTGCCTGACTTAGAATAGGGATATATGGCCAAGAGGTGTTTGTTTTGATATAATAGAAAGTACTATTATTTTCCTTATTTGCCTGAATGATAATATATATTTTTAAACTATGGCAACTCTCGTGTACATGGGTGTGTGTATGTGTGTAGGTGTGTGTGTGTATGCGTGCGCGTGTGTGCACCTGCATTCTTTAGTATCTTTTTTTATTCCCTACTTTAGTTGCTTTAGGCATCCAGCTGTATGTGGTTTCTATTTCTTTTCCTGAATTCCCAGTGCTGCTTTAGACAGCAAGGAAAACCCAGGAGTAGTCCCTTTTACCACTGCAGAGCCTTCATGGACCTGCTCAGGCACTCCTGGTTGGACCTTGGGAATTTTAGGACAAGGCTTAAAGATGAAGATTGAGAAATACACACACACACAGACATACCATAATAAAAATAATTGTACTTCCCTTCCCACATGGAGGGAGCCCCAGCAGCCATACTTAGGATTTTAGTCCCATATTTGCAAATGCTTTCCTAAGTATAAATCAAAGGTAACATCCCTCATAGCCATCATGGGAGGTGGGAATTCTCTACTATAGAATCACAATAGTCATTTCTTACCTATCCACATGTACATTGCCTATTTTATGGATTATGTATGACATATGCAAACTCCAGGCTACTTTTTTCTCTTCACCCAGGATGCTTGTAGAGAAAGCATTTCCCACTTATATATGTTAGTTTGTATTCTGAAATCAAATCAGTTTTGATATTTTTGTAGACTACGCCAGATATTTTAGAAGATTGAAATAGGTCAGTATATGTAATTCCAAAACAAAATCAGTAAGGGTTATTCTTATCACTGCCTTCCTCTTTTTTTTATAGTTAATTAATAGGTGACTGCAGTTAGAGGGCAGGCAGCACCAGGAAGGATGGTTTGTATTTAGGAGATTCTATTTTTGGCCTTTATCAAAAATGGAATATTTGGTAGGCATGAATCTTTGTCGTACACTAAAGTCATATTGTCCAAGAGTTCCAAGAACATGAAGAGAAAACATTAAGAAATATCCAAGAAGCAGAAAATATAGAATCTACCCTGCCAACAGGAATAATTGGTTTCATTTTGGGAGATAACCTATTCTTTCAAGCCGTGTAGTGCTCTATAAGAGCAGTTTACCTTAATGGTTCCCCAGTGGCTTCAATAAAATCCATTATTATTATGCATTTTATTTTAAACATCGTCAATGGGGTCAAATAACCCTAACATTGTAAAGCTGTTTGAGCAGGACCCAAACTGCAGGCTGAAAAATGATTCATTTATTCTGTTAAATAGGTTCTGACAGAAAATTTCACCTAACTGAATTAAATCAGGTTAGTGAAAAGATGGAGGGAAGTTAATATAAGCAAGACAAATGTTCCTTTCCTCAAAAGGGAAGTGTAACTTTGAAAGTGCTTGTACTCTGTATGCTGGATTAAGGCACATATTAGCTATTGATACTAACAAAAGGATATAGAGATGCAAGTAATCCAAAATAGTTGGTATGTAGAACATGTATTATCAGTCATGAAAACATGAATATTCTATGCTATTCTAAATGAAACTGTAGTAAGTAGTACACTTTGTATTAGTCTGTTCTTAAATTGCTATAAAGACACATCTAGCCAGGCACGGTGGCTCAAGCCTGTAATCCCAGCACTTTGGGAGGCTGAGGCGGGTGGATCACGAGGTCAAGAGATCGAGACCATCCTGGTCAACATGGTGAAACCCCGTCTCTACTAAAAATACAAAAAATTAGCTGGGCATGGTGGCACGTGCCTGTAATCCCAGCTACTCAGGAGGCTGAGGCAGGAGAATTGCCTGAACCCAGGAGACGGAGGTTGTGGTGAGCCGAGATCGTGCCATTGCACTCCAGCCTGGGTAACAAGAGCGAAACTCCGTCTCAAAAAAAAAAAAAAAAACAAACACCTGACCAGCCTGGACAACATGGTAAGACCCGCATCTCTACAAGCAATAAAAATAAATTAGCCAGGGGTGGTGGCATGCACCTGTGGTCCCAGCTACTTGGGAGGCTGAGGCAGGAGGATCACTTGAGCCTGAGAGGTCAAGGCTGCAGTGAGCCATGATTGTGCCACCCCAGCCTGCACGACAGAATGAGACCTTGTCTCAAAAAAAAAGAAATACCTGAAACTGGGTAATTTATAAAGAAAAGAGGTGTAATTGGCTCATGGTTTTGCAGCCTGTATAGGAACCATAGTGTCCTCTGCTTCTGGGGAGGTGTCAAGAAGCTCCCAATCATGGCAGAAGGCAAAGGTGGGGCAAGGCGTCTCATCTGGTGGGAGCGAGAGCAAGAAAGTATGAGGTGGGGTGGTGCCACACACTTTTAAACAACCCTATCCAGAAAACTCACTGCAGGAGGACAGCACCAAGGGGATGGTGCTAAACCAGTCATGAGAAATTATCCCCATGATTCAGCCACCACCCACCAGGCCCCGCCTCCAACACTGGGGACTACAATTTGACATGAGATTTGGTAGAGACATAGATCCAAACAGTATCATACTTTATTTTATATAATAAAACTTTGGAAGCTGTGGCACTTTAATGGATTGCTTAAAACCTGTGGGGTTTTGCTTTTTTTGGACGGGCATGGTAGCTTATGCCTGTATTCCCAGCACTTTGGGAGGCTGAGGTGGATGGATCATTTGAGGTCAGGAGTTCAAGACCCAGCCTGGCCAACATGGTGAAACCCTGCTTCTACTAAAAACACAAAAATTAGCCGGGCGTGGTGGTGGGCACTTGTAATCCCAGGTACTTGGGAGGCTGAGGCAGGAGAATCACTTGAACCCGGGAGGTGGAGGTTGCAGTAAGCCAAGATCATGCTGCTGCACTCCAGCCTGGGTGACAGAGCAAGACTCCGTTTCAAAAAAAAAAAAATCTGTGGGGTTTTGTTTTTTGTTTTTAATACCTCCCTTTGTAGTCTCTCTCACATTTCTTCTCTTCCTGAAGCCTTCTTTCTGTGTTGGTAATGTAATGTCATCATTGTCTTGGGCTCTAGTATATAGAGAAGAAAGTATTAACTTCAGCAGGGGACAGGATGCACTAGACATGTCATCTTGGCCCATGCATCACAAGGGATACCTGCTCACCTGCATTCCTCTATTTCCCCCTCAAAGAAGAGAAGAATCTTAGCCTTTCTCACAAGGAAACTAGAAGGCCAAAATTTATTGAAGACAGCTTGGTTTAGGGAAAGCTGAACTGCTGAACTGCCTGTCTACTTAAGGTTCCTGCCAACTGACCTGCTTTCTTCAGTTACTTAGTTACTACTTACTACTAGTTCACTGCAGCAAGTGTTTTCAGGGTCTTAGTTTATCTTACACTCAAATGGCCTTTTAGTGGGAAAGATTTAGATTTGAAGTCCAAATCTTCTCATAGGGACAGAGTTTCGTTCAATTTCAAACACTGTGCTAGTCATTGAGAGTCAAAGAAAAAGATGACAGAATTCCCACCCACAAAGTCTAGTAGGAGGAACATACATGTAAATAGATCATTAAAACATAATATGATGTGAACATGAATGAAACTACGAAATTCTGAATGCATAAGGAATTAAAATTGCAGAGAAAGAGGAGTAGGGTTAGGAAAGCCTTCGAAGAAGTGTTACCTGATCTAGGTTTTGAAGTATGAAAAAGGAATTTCCCAAGCAGGTAATTGGGTAGGAATTCCAAGATAAAGAATCAAAGATCCCAGCCTTTTCTTCTGTTAAACTGAAAGTCTTTTTTTTTTTTTTTAAGTTCATTCTTAGATAGGCAAGGTGGCTCACGCCTGTTATCTTGCCATTTTGGGAGGCTGAGGCAGGAGGATGACTTGAGGTCAGGAGTTTGAGACCAGTCTAGGCAACATAGTGAGACCCTATCTCTACCAAAGGTTTTTGTTGTTGTATTTTAGTTAGCTGGGCATGGTGGCCTGTGCCTGTAGTTCTGCTACTTGGGAGAGTGAGTGAGGTGGGAGAATTGCCTGAGCCCAGGAAGTCGAGGCTGCAGTGAACTGGCATCACACACTGAACTCCAGCCTGGACAGCAGAGTGAAACCCTGTCTCAAAAGAAAAAAAAAAAAGAGTACATTGTTCCAAAATAATAAGAACAACATTCTTCTCTTCTTTAAACACTATTAATTAGGAAGAATTTCAACCTATACAAAGTACATAGAATAGTGTTATAAATGCTCATGTATCCAACGCCTACCTTCAGAAGTTGTCGACACCCTTACTTGGTTATTTTAAGTACATTTATGTATACTCAAATGTATAAATCTTAATTGTATGACTTTATAAGATATAGAATATTTCTTTATCCCACAAAATTCCCTCATGCCTCTTCCTAGTCAGTCTTTACCTTTACCCTCTGATTTTTTTCTTCACTTCTCTGATTTTTGCACCGTAGGTTAGTTTTGCCTATTATAGAACTTTATATATGTAATTAGGTACCATAGATTAGTGATTTTTGCACCATAGATTAGTTTTGCCTGTTTTAGAGCTTTATATATGAAATTAGGCCATATATACTCTTTTGTGTTTAGCTTCTTTTGCTGAGCTTATTGTCAGATTCATCCAAGTTGTTCCTTTTCATTCCTTTTTATGTCAGTTATCCATGTAGTTCATTTCTTTTTATTCCTGAATAGTATTTCATTGTATGAATATTCCACAGTTTATCTGTTTTCCTGTTGATAGACACTTGGTGTTTTTTTCAGTCTATAGCAATTATGAATAAGACTGTATAAACAAATCTTTGTGTGGATGTGTGAACATGTTTCATTTCTCATCGATGAGCACCCAAGAATAGAATTGCTGAATCAGAGAGCAGATATGTATGTAACTTTTATATATACTTGTCCCAAAATGATTGTATGATTTTGCATTTCTACCAGCAGTATATGAGAGTTCTTTTTTTGTGTGTGTGTGACGGAGTCTCACTCTGTCACCCAGGCTGGAGTGCAATGGCATGATCTTGGCTCACTGCAACCTCTGCTTCCCGGGTTCAAACGATTCTCCTACCTCAGCCTCCTAAGTGGCTGAGACTACATGTGTGTGCTACCACGCCTGGCTAATCTTTTTGTGTTTTTAGTAGAGATGAGGTTTCACCTTGTTGGCCAGGCTAGTCTTGAACTCCGTACTTAGGTGTTCTGCCCACCTCAGCCTCCCAAAGTACTGGGATTATATGCCTGAGCCACTGCATCCACCCTGATAGAAAGTTCTGATTGCTTCATGTCTTCATAATATCTGGTGTTGTCAGTTTTTTAAATTTTAGCCACTCTAATGGGTATATAGTGGTATCTCATTGTGGTTTTAGTTTTCATTTCTTTTTTTTTTTTTTTTTTTTTTTTTGAGATGGAGTTTCACTCGTGTTACCCAGGCTGGAGTGCAATGGCGCGATCTCGGCTCACCGCAACCTCCGCCTCCTGGGTTCAGGCAATTCTCCTGCCTCAGCCTCCTGAGTAGCTGGGATTACAGGCATGCACCACCATGCCCAGCTAATTTTTTGTATTTTTAGTAGAGACGGGGTTTCACCATATTGACCAGGATAGTCTCGATCTCTTGACCTCGTGATCCACCCGCCTCGGCCTCCCAAAGTGCTGGGATTACAGGCTTGAGCCACCACACCCGGCCTTAGTTTTCATTTCTATGTTAACAAATGATGTTGAACTCTTGCTTATGTGTTTATTGGCTATTTGTGTTTTCTTCTCTGTGGAGTGTGAGCCAAATGTCCATTTTCCTTAGTGGGTTGTCTTTTTATTTTTGAGTTTCAGAGTCCTTTTAAAAAAAAATGCTGGATGTAACTTCCTTGTTAGCTTTATGTAATTCCTCCCAGTCCATTGCCTCCCTATTTGTTTTCTTAATTGTATCTTTTAATTTTGAAAAAAATTTATTCAGGAGGTGTTTTTTATTTGTTTTTTATATTTATTGCTCTCTGTGTTCTGTTTAAAGAAATCTTACCTACCCCAAGATCAGGACTATATTCTTCAATGTTTTCTTCTTGAAGCTTTATAGTTTTATTAATAATTTTTATAGTGAGGTATAAAATGCATCTTAATCTAATTTTTATATTTGTTGTGAGGTAGGAGTCAAGATTAATTTTTTTACTTTATGGATACTTGTTTCAACACCATTTGTTTAGACGACTTTTCCTTCCTCATTGAATTGCTGTGGTACTTTTATCAAAAGTCAACTGACCATTTAGCATATATTTATTTTTGAACTTTTTATTCTCTTTCATTGATTTATTTGTCTATCCTTATGCCAGTATCACACTTTTGATTACTGTAGCTTTATAGTTAAAATCAGGTAATATAGTATTCCAACTTTTTTCTTTCAGTATTGCTTCAGCTACTCCAGGTCCTTTGCATTTCCATGTAAATTTTAGAATTAATCAGTTTTTGCTTTTTAAGCCTGCTAAGGGTATAATTAACAATTACGAATGTATTGATCAGTTTGGAGAGAATTTTAACATTAAGCCACTTTTAATACCGTTGAATCATCTAATCCATGAACATGTCATGACCCTGAGTTTATTTATGTTTTGTTCCCTCTCAGCACTGTTTTGTAGCTTTCAGTGTAGAGGTCTTACATGACATGATTCATTTTTGAGAGGGAAAAAGTACTACTATAAAATTTGTGATTTTCTCTGGGTGAAGGACTGATGGCTGCTGTATACTTACACACACACACACACACACACACACATTTTACTTGTGTTTGTATTTTCTAAATTACCTACAATGACAATGTATCAATTTTTTAGTAAGAAAACAAAAAATAAAAAGGGAATCAATGTATTAGACAGATTGCTATGCTATTTTATCATTGGTTTATGATAAATGTTGATTTTCAACTAGACCCAGTACAGCTTTCTCTATAACCAGGGTCTTTATCTCTTTTGCTCATAGTGTATGTATGGTTTGGTGCTTACTAAATCCAATGATGTCATTCAAACATTATTATAATCTGTTTTTTATAGGCATTAAAATATATAGGGAACAAAGTAAGAAGGCAAAGGATGTGGGGAGGCGGACCAAAGAAAACCAAAATAGAAGAAGCAAGAGAGCTTCTGGCTTCCACCATTCTGACCCATGTCCCAGTGAGTTATACACCTTTGTTACTGTGAATAATGACTGTGGCGTCTGTGAATTCCTGTTAAAGAACTGTGATAAGAGTTTCCCTCATTTAAAGTCTAATTCCTCAAGAGAAAATTCTAAGGAGGACTGTATTGCCCCACCAGAAATAATATTCCATTATCTGCAGTTTATTGATACTCAGAGAATGTTAACTGTATCGCCATCGTCACGTTTACTCTCTTGTGGTTACTCTTTCAGTCTTAAATTATTGTTATTTTTATATTCATACATATATTAGTACTACTACTAGATTTCATGGTTTTAAAGGACAGAGATGGTGTCTTACATGTTTTTTAAGTAAGTGAAAATAAGCGTACATGCCTTGCCCATACATTTTTTTATTGTATGGTAAAGTATGTTTCTATAAAATATGCTTATGCTTATTGTATGGTAAAATATGCTTAATGGTAAAATATATATAACATAAAGTTTACTGTTTTAAGTGTACAATTTTCTGGACTTAAGTACATTCACATTATTTTACAACCATCACCACAACAGATAGTTTTAAAAATGCTTACTGGATGAGTTCATCTTCTAGACTTTGAATTTTAAAGTTTACATTATCCAACATCCTTCACTTACTGTGAGGATTCCCTGATCCAAACATGCTTAGATGATTTGCATTATCACCCAGCTGGTTAGCAGTAAGAGTAAGGGCTAGAACCTATCTTCTGATCCTTGAACTAGTGTATAATATTTATTTATTATTATTATTAAACAGAGATCAACCATATCGGCATGTGTGATATTAGCAAGAAGCAGCCCTCAATTTTCTTCCCACTTAATGTATATGTTACTCTTACTAAGTTATAGAATTATTATTTGTTAGATTATCTTGTTAACTAAATAGCCTGGTTTGTAAGGAGTTACCATGTGTTCCATCCATGAGTAATCTAATTCAAGGGTTGCAAACACTACCTTCAGGGGCTAACTGTAAAATAATGGAAGGTCAAGGGATCTGTGGAAGTCAAGAGTAATCACTTGAACGCATTCAGATCTGATTTTCCTGTATTAAAACACCTTTCAATCCAAGTAATACAGGTCTCTCATTCTGCCCCTTGGCTACAATTTGTGTGCGTCCTTGATTTAATCCAAAGACTTAGAAAATTCTGAATGTTAAAGCTGGGTCTGAACTGAATTGTAAGCTCTTTTGGATGATTGGAAAGAATCTGAAACTTATAATAGCAAAAATGACAGTAGAAATGACAAGAGCTTCTGGAGCCTGAGATGTAATTGTTCAAATTCTGGTTTCTTACATCCTACCTGATTAACTTTGGGCAAATCTGAACTTTTCTGAGCTTCAGTTTTGTCTTTGCATGATAAAAGTAATTCCACTTTCTCGCAGGGTTTCTGTGATGATTCAGATATATAATACACATAAAGTCCTATATTTTGCACAGCTCCCCATGTAGCTATTAGGAGCTGCACTTACCTTCATACTGTAACTGAGAAGAACGTTGGGTTAATGAAAGAGGTTTAGTTGATAGAGTCCTGCCGACACTAACATTTGTTTAATTAGACTGATAAAGATAATCATTTGCATTTTTCTGTGGTTGCATGGAGCCTAAATTACTATTTTAAAAGCTTGGTTATACACAACCCAGTGAGGAAGAAAGTCAGAATAGATGGACCAGGGAAAAGATCTTCGTTTTCCAGAATTGTTTTGGACATTATTTACCTAAGTGTGATATGTAGGATGATTTTCAGTGATACAGGGCCATTTTTAATGTAAGTAATTATGTACTTATTAGAAAGAATACAACTAGCAGATCAAATCCATTTTTGTGGTGTATGTGATTTTATGGTATTATTGCATAGAATGAAGCTTAGCTTAAAATTGGTTGTTTAAAGATGATTAAACATATTGCTGCAGAGGAGGCCTTGGTCTTGATATCCTGGTCTTTCAGTTCCTTGGGGACTGTGGTTCTCCCTGTACTAGTAGCATCAGCATCACTGGATGACTTGTAAGAAATACTTGAACTCTACCCTAGACCTACTGAATCAGAAACTCTAGGGGTGGGTTGCAGCAATCTGTGTCTTGCTTAACAAGCCCTCCAGATGACTCTAATGCATGTTAAAATTTAGAAACCACTGCTCTAAGGGTAATTAGGCTACAAGATACCTAAGTCCCAGACCACTCTTTCCTCTAATGTGATATTGAAAGGTCCCCAGAGTTTTGAAACAGGCAACAATTCTGTTTCAGCACTCTGGGTTCATTTTTAGCGCCTTTTTCTCCCCCTCTTTCAGATAATCCACAGGTTAATATCCCACAAAGGAGCATCTGAACCACTCTTAGCTTTCTCCCAAAAAGTTTTATCAGCCACTAGATTGAGAGGATCCCCACTTACCATATGACTTTGGGAACAGTCCTGGAAAAATTAACTCATTTCAGGTTAGACCTAGAGTTTGCTTTTCAGCATATAGTCATTAAAAAGGGAAATGAAATGAGTTAGGGTTCAATTCTAAGGGGGTGATGGACTGTACCTGTAATCAAGGAGTGGCATTATACAGTTCAGTAGGGGCATTTTCCATAAATATCCATATTTATTTCTACTTATAAACATCTTGAGAGAATCTACCAGTGTTTATGCAAAAGGAAAATATGAAATGGGTTTTGTTAAAAATTGAAAATTTTGTTAATGGAAGTTTGGTTCATTTTTATCATTAACAAGAAAGATAACTAGAACTAGAAGAGTTAGATGTTTCATTTAACTTGGCCACATTAAGATTAGAACAATAAAATGTAAATTAGATGTACTTAAATGGAGGACCATATAGCTTTTGATATAGCAATTGAAACTGTAAATTACTTATAGCTGCCCAGACACTGAGTTTTTCTGCTTGGTATTGTGGTAACCGGTGTTATGATTATACAGGGTTTTTTTTTCTTTGAGGATGGACAAGAGACTTTTCTTTTTAAAGAACTTCTTTTTTTTTTTTTTTTTAGATGGAGTTTCACTCATGTTACCCAGGCTGGAGTGCAATGGTGCGATCTCGGCTCACCGCAACCTCCGCCTCCTGGGTTCAGGCAATTCTCCTGCCTCAACCTCCTGAGTAGCTGGGATTACAGGCATGCACCACCATGCCCAGCTAAATTTTTTTTTTTTGTATTTTTAGTAGAGACGGGGTTTCACCATGTTGACCAGGATGGTCTCGATCTCTTGACGTCGTGATCCACCCGCCTCAGCCTCCCAAAGTGCTGGGATTACAGGCTTGAGCCACCGTGCCTGGCCTAAAGAACTTCTTATTGATGTAATTGTTTTGTGGGTACAAGATAACAAAGTAGCTTCTAGGGCTACTTTTTCTTTTACCACAGTCAAACATTTCTTTTAACACATTCCAGAGTTCTCAGTAATAGAGAGTAAGTTGACCTAGAGAAAAAATAAAACTTCCTTTGAAGGAAAATGGAGTTTTTGAAACACATATAGAATTCTAACATCCTACATTATTTAGTGGAATTACTTAGCAGCAACAACAAAATGTATGAAGAATACTTGCTTTTTTTTTTTCTTGTAATGCAATCTGTTTATTGTCATAGTGATAAATTAATAAAAGAGATTTCATTGAGATTTTACTAAGTGATTAAGGTAAGTAAAAAGGAAATCTTATAATAGTATGTATCATCTGTGGAAAAGCCTATAAATAGTCCTTGGAATTGGCAGAAGCTCAGGCTACATTCTCAAATTTTGCCTTTTTAGATATAGGGAAAGGATCTACTTCAGTGTTTTTGTCTCTCCAAACAAACCAGTGCAATTATTTTACCAGTTCTGAGTCAACTTACTGATTGAGCCAGATTCATTCATATGGATTTCAGTGTTTCTGCTAGAGAAGATTGACTATAGAACATTTGCTACGAATTCATTCATCTGTTCATTCATTCAGCAGATATTTGTTGCATGCCAGGCAACATTTTAGTACAATTCTTATCACTGCATAGCAAACAATTCTAAAACTTAATGGCTTAATGTAACTATTTATTGTATATCTCATGATTCTGTGGTTTGATTGGAATTAAGTTCAGTTGGAGGAAGGAGTTCTTATTTCAGGTCTCTTACGAAGTTGCAGGCAGATAACAGCTGAGGCTGGAATAATCTGGAAGCTCACCTGGGCTGGACGTTCAAGATGGCATCTTCACTTACATCTCTGGTCCCTCCTTGATTTTCCATTTCTTTGAGATTTTACTAAATGAAATGTAGCCTCTCTCTCTGCACAGTAGTGTTCTGGACTTTTCATGTAGTGTCTGAGGACTCTAAGAGAAAGGAAGAGGAAATTGCCATTTGACTTAAAAGTGAATTCTGGAATTGGCTTGTTATCATTTCTGCTGTATTCTCTTGGTTAAACTAACCATAGGCCAATCCCAAGGGAGTGATGGATTCCACCTTTATTGAAGAAATGGCATGAAGTATATAGGATGGGAAGAAGTTGATAGTAGTCATGTTTGATGCAAAGGTACTCACAGGTACTGAGGACAATGATGAAAAGTCATCTTCTCAGCTCAGGAAGTTTCCAGACTAGTTGACTTTATTCAAATGGAGAGAATCATAACAATTCAGTATTTTCTTAAATGTTATAATGTTGATGTTTTTCTTGAGGTACATTAAATTTTAGTGTCCATTTTCTCAAAATTTTTCTCCAATTCCTGACTTAACAGGTTAAGGAATTCAATTTCCGAGCCAAATGTATCTATACTGCGGTGATGGTACGAAGAGTAATTCTGGCCCAAGGAGATAATAAAGTTGACGACAGAGATTATTATGGTAACAAGCGACTGGAATTGGCAGGACAGGTAATTTAATTACTTTATGTCAGAAATCTTATTTTCCTTAATGAAAATTAATTTGGTTTTCATTTCACATAAGAGGAAGAAACATTTGAATGAAATATAGTATGCGTGCTTGAAGTATAAATATTTCATACCCAACTTATTTCTTAGAATTCCTTTAACTATAAAAACATTAATTTTTTAGATGTTAATAGTACATGACGTGTATCTTTTGTTGGGATGTTTACCCTCATTTTGTATAATATACAAAGTGAAGTATGACCTTAAGTAATATCATTTGTTCGTTTAACAAATATTTGCTAAAGACCTATTGTGTTCTAGGCATACTCCTAAGTACTAGCTATAGAAGAGTGAGTTAGACAGACAAAAGCCCCTTTTCTCTTACTCCTTATAGTCCAAGTGAGGGGGAGAGACAACAATCAAGGAAACAATCCCAATTGTTTTGGTGACATGGTCGAGGTAGGTTAGTGAGGATATCTCTAATCCCATTTTAAGCCTTAGCTGATAAATGACATTTTATTTTGAGAGTGTGTATCTCTTTCAGCTGGCTAGCAAGCATCCAGAAATCTTTGACTAGCAAGTATCTAAAAAGCTCCAGTTAATTTTTTACTTTAGATACTGTATTTTTCTGTTTTAGAAATTTCATTTGGGTATTTTTTCATAACTTCTGTTTCTCTACAGAGATTTCTTATTTGTTCATCCATCACAAGCATATTTTTATTTACATCCTTGTATTTTAATAGCTATTTTAAAACCTTTGTCTGCTGATTTCAACATCTCAGTCATTTGGAGGGTCAGTCTTTTCATTAGCTTTTCTCTTAAATGTGGCTGATGTTTTTCTATTTCTTCTTATGTCTAATAATTTTGGATTGTGACCTGATAGACATTGTGGATAAGTTGTAGAGGCTCTGGATTCTGCTGTATTCCTCTAAAGAGTGTTCCAGTTTTTTTTGTTTTAAGACAGTGAACTTGGCTGAAAAACCTCTGAATCTTGCCTCCTTGCAGCAAACATCAGCTGAAATATTTGTTTAGTTCTTTCAGTCATAGCTGGGGTCAACTGGGGATTTAGACAGAGTTTGAATATGGAATTTGGAATTTCCTCACTTACATTCCAGCTGCTGAGGTAGCTCAGATCTTTTTCTTTTGGTTCTTCAATCCCGTAAGAGTGCAACTTACTTTCTCATGTTTTAGCTTTCTGATTTGACAAGGACCACTGCCTGCCCTTAGGTGAAAAGCCTTAAAATCGGAAACTCTCTCCAAACTATTTCTTTTGATAAGCATTCCTTTTCTTCAGTTTCTTCCTGTTTCCTGTTACTCTGCAATGCATTTCAAGTAGTTGTTTTATCTAACATTTTGTCTAGATTATACAGTTGAGCCTCATTATTTGTGCATTCCATCTTTGCAAATTTGTCTACTTGCTAAAATGTATTTGCAACCTCCAAATCTGTACTCAACAGCCATTTTATTGGCCATTTGCAGGCAGATGTAAAGCTGCAAAAAATTTCCGTCACTTTATACACATGTTCCTACTTGCAGTCTAACAAAGCAATGTTCTGCCTTCTTGTTTGAGCTGCTGTGCTATAAACAAGTGTCCTCTTTGCTTTTTTGATTTGCATTTCCCTAAAATCTGATGACGTTATACCTTCTTTGAAGAAATGAAATGTCTATTCAAGTCCGTTGCCCATTTAAAATTTTTTTTCTTGTTGTTGAGTTGTAGGAGTTCTTGTTATATTCTGGATACATGCATATATCAGATATATGATTTGCAATTATTTTCTCCTATTCTGTAGGTTGTCTCTTCACTTTCTTGGCAGTGTCCTTTGATGTACAACAATTCTTAATTTTGAAAGAGTTCTGTTTGTCTACTGTTCTCTCATGTTGCCATTGCTTTTGATGTCATATTCATGAGATTATATCCAAATTCAGTGTCATGAAGATTTATCCAATGTTTTCTTCTCAAGTTTTACGGCTTTAGCTCTTAAGTTTAGGCCTTTAGAGTGAGAGTTTTGATAGATGTACAATTCTAGGCTGACACTTATTATCTCTCACCATTTGCTAGTTTATTTGTTTGTTTGTTTGTTTGTTTACTTTAGGCAGATATTTCACCTCCTTCTGCCTCAGGTTCCCGTCTATAAAAATGGGGTTCATGGCATGTACCTTTTAGGATTGTTATGGGATTAGCTGAATGATGTATACTATACCTTGAATGGCACAGAGCCATTGTAGTTCCTTCATAGGTGTTCTGTCTTATCTCTCTAGGTGCTTTTAAGATCTTCTTTTGGCTTTTGTTATTCTACAGTTTCTTTATGATATGGCTTGGTGTGAATTTCTTTTATTTATTTTGCCTGGTATGTGTCTGTTCCTACTACCCACACATTAATGTCTTTAATCAGAAAAATTCTCAGCTATTATCTCTTCAAATGTTGCCTATCATCCCTTCTTTCTATTCTCTTTTTCAGATTTTCCAACTAAATGTGTTTTAAACTCTTATTTTTTTCCCGTACCTTTTTAACCTCTGTTTTCTTTGTTCTATTATCTTTGTTCCTTTACTGCATTCTGAGCGATTTTTTCTGATTTGGCGCTCAGTTCATTTTCTATTCAGCCATGTTCAGTAATTGAGTTTTTCTTGTTTACTTTTTGGTAATTTGTTGGTTTTACATTTTATAATGAAAAGTCTCAAACATTCAGAAAAGTTGGAAGAATGATTTTGTGGTCATTTTGATTGTCTTATTTTGTGTGTATTTTTTATTTCACCATTGATTTACATAGCTATTTTTATTTCATATCTGATTATTATATTTAAGCATCTAGAATCTAATATGCCATTAATTATAAAATGGACCACTATTTTTATTTCAACTAAGAAATAAAACACATCACCAGTTAAATTGTGACCCAGTGTTAAGTGTTAAGATGTATCCCATGTTCAGAATGGGCTACAAAAGTTAAAAAAGAAAAAAAAAAAAAAAAAAAAAAAGAGAGAAAAAAAAATTCCAATCAGTGAAATAGAGTAGTGATTCCAGTATCTCATGTTCTAAAGTGCTGAGTTAGTTGTTTTTGATTACTCTTACTCAAGATAGCTTGCTTTCTTGTGAGTTCAGCTATGTTTGTTTATGAACTCATATTTAATTGATCTCAGATCCTGAGTGGTATACTAAGGATATTTTCTTTTGGGAATATGTATTTTCTTTTGCAGGGACTAATGCTGATCTGGAACTTCTAAGTCTTCTTACATGATTCTGAGGATTATGAGTTTCAAGTTCACATCCCTTATCATGTCAGTGAAATTTGATTTAGTCTCCAGGTTCCTAAGCTGATACCAGTATTTACTCTCAGGGCAACTCTGCCATTTGGGTTTGCTTATTGCTCCCTACATTCTATCGTGGCTTCACCTCATTTTTAAATCTTGTGACTCTTGGTGGTTAGGGGAGAGGGTGCCTTAGAGTTTTCTTATTCTTCCTGCAACCCCAGCAATACATGAGAAGCATGTTTTATCCAGAATCTAGTCACATTGTAGCAACCAGACTCCTCAGAGAATCTAACTCAGTATGCTGCAAGCAGCAGAGGTCCCTTCATTTTCACAGTAGACTTGAAGCTTCATGAGGACACAGACTGTATCTTTCTTGTTCATCTTAATAAACTTAGCAAGTAATAAGATGCCACAGGTATAGTTTTCATCACATTTGTTGTAGTAATGAATCAGTTAATTACATGTTCTAAAATAGTTTAAAGCCCCTTTTAGTACTGATATACTTTCTTCATTTGCTGTCGTAATCAGTTAGCAGTGCTATCTACCCATGCTGCTGAGCTACGAACCTCTATATCACTCCAGACTCTCTCTGTTCCTTCATGCTACACATCAGGTTTATCAAATCATCAAATCCTGCCTGTGCCACTTCCTGAATACATCTCTAATTTATCTCCAGTGTAACTGTTACAGCACAGGCCTTCAACATCAGTGTAACCTTACCCCAACTTCATTCATCTTCCACAGTACTAATAAAATTATTATTATTATATTTATTTATTTATTTATTTATTTTTTTGAGACGGAGTTTCGCTCTTGTTACCCAGGCTGGAGTGCAATGGCGCGATCTCGGCTCACCGCAACCTCCGCCTCCTGGGTTCAGGCAATTCTCCTGCCTCAGCCTCCTGAGTAGCTGGGATTACAGGCACGCGCCACCATGCCCAGCTAATGTTTTGTATTTTTAGTAGAGACGGGGTTTCACCGTGTTGACCAGGATGGTCTCGATCTCTTGACCTCGTGATCCACCCACCTCGGCTTCCCAAAGTGCTGGGATTACAGGCTTGAGCCACCGCGCCCCGCAATAAAATTATTTTAACACAAAAATGCGATCTTCTCACTCTTGTGCTGAGGCTATTTGAATGGCTCCCTCTGAAAGCTGTGAGGTCACTACAGTGAGATGTGATGTGGTTAATGGAAGATTCTAAGTTAGGGAATGATGTGTCAGCCAAATCATCTTTTAGCAATTTCGAGTCTGTGTTGTTGGTAACAATTCTACTTAAGAGATCAGCCTGTGTGGTTGTCATAGAGGGATGATGGTGTGGTTGAAGAGAAGAGGATGCCAAGTTTCCTTAATAATTAAAGATGTGGTAACTTAGGGGTATGGTTGTTTAAAGCACTAGCATGCTCCTAATTAGAGGTACTACATCCTGAGTCCCCTGGAATTTTCCCATGAGATATGTATCTGTGAATGATACCACTGGCCTAGAATGAGATTTTGCAAAGCCCAAGACACGTCTTTTGTTATTCCGATGGTTATTCATTTGTTTTACCAATTTAAAGAAATATCTTTAATTTTTTTTAAAAAGTTATGATTTTTAAAAAATAATGTTAGTAAAAATTAGAAACATTGTAAAATAGCAGAAGTCGTTCTTAGTAAACATTTTTTTTTAAGAAGTAACACAGCAAAAGAATTTTAAACAAAAAAGTTTGCAGTGAAAAGTGAATCTCTCCCACCTCTGACTCTCCCTTCTATCTTACTCAGTTCCCCTGTTCTCCTTTCCAGAAAGTCAATTTTCCTATACCATATTCTATTCTTCCAGAGACACTATATGCATATACAAATCTCTTTATTAACTGATTTTAAAGTTAAACCATTGGAAACTGTTGCCCTGAAAACTATTCAGGCCTCTGTGTGAATTTATGCTTAGTGGGGCTTCTTTGGTGACCTTTGTCAGGGACAAGTTTGGAGTCAGGTTTTGCAAGTTCAGAAGAAATTATATAAAGGAACAGTTTGTTCTCATTAATGTGAAACAGATTTTTCAAAGCAGTAATGTCTGAGAATGTTATTTAACCATTACTGTCAAGCCCTTTGACTTAAGGGGGAATTTAATCAGTTAAATGTGTCTGTTGCTATAGAAATAAACATGTATCTGCTTATGTATGTGCTGTTTAGTTATGAACAATTGCATACACACCACTATATATAATGTATGTGCATTAAGTCTCATAAAGCAAATACTTTTATATTCCTATTCAATTTAAGAATGAATACAGCATCAATACATTTGAATCCTCCATGTGCCTTCTCTTGTTCTTGGCTGCCCCTCCCATCTGTCTGTCTGGAGGCTCTGGCCATGTGCCTGCCTATTCACGTGGTGCAAAGCAATCCCAACACATTCCTGGACATTTTCTGTGTCATTAGGTAAAGCACAGGTCCTTTTCCCAGGAGCATTCACAGCAGACCTGAGCTTTAGATATAGGTTTCAAACTTTTTAAAGCATTAACTCTTAGTTGGAATCCCAATGTTAAAACAGATAAAAGTTGAGCCCTTTTGGTTGAGGTGGGGCAGAAGGGCTTCTCTGCCTCCTTCCCCTTCCCCTTCCCCTGAAACTCCCCCATGGAACTCATAAGCACAATTTCCTCTGTAGAAGGACGTTTAGATTCTTTCACAGAGCCTTCAGGGTCCTTGATGATTGCGCCCCTCTGTGCCTTTCCAGCCTCATCTCATGCCAAGGTGAGCCACTTACATCTTTCCAAACATATCATAATGCTCTTCTTTCACTCCATTCCTTTGAGTTATTCCTTCTACCAAAGCTGCCCCTCCCTTGTATCCCGTTCACCCTCTCTTTAAAGAGGAGCTCTTCCTTATTCATCATTTGAGCCCTCTCTGAAACTGACCTCCTAGGTGCAGTTAGTTGCTCTGTCTTCCTTAGGCCAGTGGCAATTTATTCAAGTCTTTATTTACATACTAAGTTAACGTATAATTCTTTACTTCCATTCTTCTTTCCCCTTTTAGATTGTAAGCTCATTGAGGACAGGAACCATTTATATTCATCTCTTCATTTCCACATAAGTGCAGGCTGATATTTGAATAAGGAGAAATTGGTCTCATGCAGGCTTGCAAACTGCATTCCAGCAAGAGACACAGCAAGTTCACATCTCCTAAGAAAGGAATGAATTTAGGGACTGCAGGAACTGATAAGACGGTGAGTGTGGCTGGAGTGAGGTGTCAGGGTGGTAAGAAATGACATTTGAGACCCAGGTGGAGGCTGGATTGTCAGGGGCCCTGTGTGTCATGGAAAGGAACTTGGATTTAATTCTACATGCAGTGGAAGACCACTGAAGGGCTTTAGTCAGGGGAGTGACATGATCTGATTTTTAGTTTAGAAAGATCTGATGTGGAGATAAACAAGCCAAGAGTGGACCAGCTAAGAGCTGTAGCAGTTTTCCAGATGAGAGGTGGTGGTGGAGGCTGGATTGTCTGGGGCCCTGTGTGTCATGGAAAGGAACTTGGATTTAATTCTACATGCAGTGGAAGACCATTGAAGGGCTTTAGTCAGGGGAGTGACATGATCTGATTTTTAGTTTAGAAAGATCTGATGTGGAGATAAACAGTCCAAGAGTGGACCAGCTAAGAGCTGTAGCAGTTTTCCAGATGAGAGGTGGTGGGGCTGGGATGATCACAGCAGATAGGACCACAACTAAAATTTTAAAACTAGAATTATGGAATTATAGTAATTTTAGGTTTTGGAAAAAAAATTAGTATCTGGACTACTGAGGAAGCTGTGTTTGGTTAATGGGCCACTACTTAGTAGGTAGGTTTTTGGCCACCTTCAGATCGACCACTATTGCAAGGAATTATGGGTATCCTCACCACCATCAATCCCAATTTTTAGTATTTTTTAATTGGGAAAAATCGTAATGTTAAATGAGTCCATTAAAAAAAAGTTGATTGTTTAGAGGAATAAGAAATGGAGTAAGGAGGAGGGAAAGGAGAGCCGATCCTGTTGCTTAAAAAATTAGAATTAGAAAGAGGGTTCCCATGTGCAAGAAAACATAGCTTTCTAAACAATGTAAAGACATAAAAGGCATTGTGTTGGCAAAAATGTGTAAAAACAATAGCTGCTAATTTCACACCCCATGGGATGAGAGAGCATAAATGTGCTTCAGCTTTAGATAACAGAGTTGTCTCCACTGGCCAAGCAGGTTCACAGAGCTTTCCCTCAGTCTTGCTGCCACAAGAGGGTTGGCAGGCCAGCTGCCAGTAGAGGTGTTAGCAAAACCTACCGATTTCAGGCTTAATCTTTTCACCTACCTTTTCTTTTTCGGTAATGTGTTCATTATTTGCTGAGCATTACTCTGTTCTTTGTCGGCAAATTTTTTGTTTCTAATGCAGCTTGCTTTGTATGGGTGAGATATGGAATGGCACCAAAATCCGGCACCCTGGAAAGCCAGGGATTTCCACCCTATGACAAAAGAATGCCGTCTTGACTTCAGAGATTGCCTAATCCCAGCTGTTCTGATAATGTAATTAAGGCTGCCTAATGTCTTTAATTTTGCAACCAGTTTGTGTGAAAAGGAGAATTTGGCACTCTGAAGGCTTAAATACTAAATAGCAATCTCAGGATGCCTAATTAGAATTCTCTGACATTAAGCTAATTGGTGAAACTGTATTTCAGCAGCTTAACTTCTTTATTAATTTTTTTAGCATTTTCACTGAAAATCAATTGACGACCTGTCAGCATTTTTTCCTGAAGTATGATTTGCTCTTTACTGCTCCTGTCTTAAACAGGCTGAAAGGCCTTATACTAGCAAGGTATTGAATATTATCACCAACATTCCTTCCCTTTTAGTCATTTTACTTTTGACCTAAATAATGTGGTTTATTGTGTGGATGGCCTTGTGGTTTCTCACTGCCCTGTGAACTTGGACAGCATTTTTTCTTTTAAAGTGAAATTTTAGGAGTGGAAAAATTTAATAATGAGGCAGTATTTCTCTTGACTGTGCTCTCAGTTTTTACTTGTTTAGTACCAAGGACATTTCCTAGTGTTTGAATCAAGGGGCTACAATAAATTCATCTGGGATCCAAAAAAACTTTGTCATAATTTGAGACAAAAGTGTTTAAGTGTAAGGGACTAATTAAAATAGAGCTGAGCTTTTGTGGTTTAGGTTGAGGGTATTCGATTCTGTTCAGGATGCTTATTCAAGTTCCTTTTGCCAGTTTTCACAGGAAGCTGTTGGAATGGGCTTCTTCATCCCCTCTCACCCCTCTGCACCTGCTTCCATTCCCATATTCTTTCTTTCTAAGAGTGAAACTGCTGGGTCTCACTGTAAGAAAGGATTAAGCTCTCAGAGGAGGAAGTTTTCTTTTTACAACACTTCTGACATGGTAAATTCAAATCCAAGATCGAGGCTTTTCTCTCCACAAAGTTGGTTTTAGTAGAAAAGTGGAAGGACATGTCTTAACTATAAAGAAGGAAAAGCATGAAATCCAATTCCACTTAGGAAATTCCTTCTTTGGCACTGGCTAGAGGAGAAGATTCATTTGCTTTGAATACCTTCTTCATTCTGAGTCAAAAAAAACTACCTATCAGAAACATTCAGTAATATAGTCAGTATGGAATTTGGAAAATCTTTAGCTTAAATGTATTTCACCAAACTTCAGAATTCTTTAAGAAATTAATTAGTGTAAATATACCCCCCATACTACTTTAATGTTTTGTTATTTAACTTAGATCACTGAGCTTTTTTCTTCCATTGCAAATAAAAAAGATGTGTACAAAGGGAAAAAAACTGATAGGATTAATTTTATAGGGGAATTTAATATTTGTAATATCTGTTACATTATTGAAGAAGTCTGCCTGCTTTTTATTTGTAGTGAGCAAGCTATTCAGTTAGTTTTGCTTTTTTTTTTTTTTTTTTTAAATTAACTTGATATAGGTGGTGTTCTGGTTTTGTGTTACTATATTACATGCTATCCCCAAATAGTGGCTTTAAACAACCACCATTTTATTCCTCACAATTTTGTGGGTCAAGAATTCAGGCAGGACTTGGCTATTTGATTCTTCTGGTTCACATGGTGTTGATGGAGGTTGGTTGGTTGGTGTTCTGCTAGAGGATGGTGGGAAGGACTGGAAAGCTAGGCTCAGGCCTTTCCAGAGTTGTCACATCAGGTGGCTCAGGAATCCAAGAGTAAGTGTTTCCCATAGACAAGAAAGTATGTGACCTTAATGACCTAGACCAAAAGTCACAGCATTACTTATGTTTATTCTATTGTTCAAATAGTCCCCACCCAGATGTGGGGCAGTGGGGAGGAGGAGTCAGTTGGGGGGAGGCACATGGGCCACACCTCTCAATGTTGACTTCAGGGGTCAGCCAGAGATTTGGGCAAAGTTTGTATATATAATTTGGAGTTTTCTTCCTTTGGTTCTCTCCTTTATGGAATTCCCCTTTACCTTCCAGCTACTCAAATCTAGTAGTTTAGCTCTTTTTCTTCTGTTTCTTCAATCCAGTAAGATGGCAGGTCTTTCTCTGAGTTTTAGCTTCCCAATGTGGCTTGGACCCTTTTTATTAACGTGGCCTACCCTTAGGTGAAAAGCCTTAAAAATGAGACATGTATGCAGTGCCATTCATTCCCAGTGCCCTGCTTTTGGACACTCCCTAGTGCCTTCAAAGAGTTTTTAAATGTTTTGTCCAGAATTTATAATTATTATTTGCAGGTGAATCTGTCTGATAGCACCTACTCTACCAGTTCAGGAAACAGAGCCATCTAGCCTGTTTTCTTGACTTACTGTTCCATCCCATTGATTTGGCTTCCATAATCACACTGGCTTCAAATATCACTGTGGCTTAATAGCGTTTATAGGTAGTTTTTAACATAAAAATTAAAATGTTACATTTATATGTTCTGAAGGTACAAATAAAATGAACACTCTGAGGCTACTGCTCAACTTAACAACTAGAAGATTACCAATACCATTTCATTTACCTACGTACCCCCTACTCCGTTCTTCACTTTCCCCTACTATCCTGAACTTTTGCATTTTTTAATTTCTTGATTTATATCATTCACATTTTTAATTTTAAAGTTTTAAAATTGTTTATTACAGTATAAGCTTTGCTTACTTTTGAGCTTTATAAAGATCCATACCATGTAATTTTTCTGTAATTTTTTTATTTCAACATTAAGATTATCTATATTGTTGCATGTCACTGTAGTTTATTTTCATTTCTGTATTATATTCCATTGTGTCAAGATCTGATACAATATGATGAATACCACTTCATTCATTCTACTGATCAAAGACTTTGTATTGTTTCTCCCCATTTGACATAAAAAAAAATAGCATTCTTATTTATATCTCCTGGTTCCCATATGCAAGAGTTTCTCTAAGGGTGATTGCGTAGTCATCAAATCAGAGTCAAGTTAAATTTTTACGTGAACTGGAGAATGTCAAACTACTTTCCCAGATATTTCTACATTAAGTGGTATATGAATTTTTGATGATTTTTGTCTAATAGGTGCAAAGTGTCATCTCCTTGTGGTCTTATTTTGCATTTTGTACATTACTAATGGGGTTGAGCCCCTTCTCATGTACTTATTGCTCATTCCTGTTTTCTTGAAATGTCTTTTGGGTTGTTCCCATTTTTGTTATTGATTTCAAGGAGGTTTTTTGTATATTTTGCATCCTAATTTTTTGCTATATATGTTACAGATATCCTTTTCCAGTCTAAATTCTTTTTAAATAACTTTATAGTTTTTTTTTTTTTTTTTTTTTTTGAGACAGAGTCTCGCTCCGTCACCCAGGCTGGAATGCTGTGGCGTGACCTCTGCTCACTGCAACCTCCACCTCACAGGTTCAAGCGACCCTTCTGCCTCAGCCTCCCAAGTAGCTGGGATTTCAGGCGTACACCGTCACACCCAGCTGATATTTATATTTTCAGTGGAGATGGGGTTTCACTGGGTTGGCCAGGCTGGTCTCAAACTTCTGACCTCAAGTGATCTACCCACCTCGGCCTCCAAAAGTGTTAGTTTTACAGGTGTGAGCCACCACCCCTGGTCAACTTTATAGTATTTTTCAGTGCTACTAATTTGTGCTATTAGTTGCAGTCATTTGTCAACTTATCTTCCTTTTAATAGTTCTTGACAAAGTTTGGAGCTGTGTCCCCACCCAAATCTCTTGTTGAAATGTAATCCCCGATGCTGGAAGTGGGGCCTGGTGGGAGGCAATTGAATCATGGGGGGGGGGGGGTAGTTTTTAATGGTGTAGTACCATCCTCCTAGTGCTATTCTCTTGATAGAGTTCTCATGAGATCTGATTGTTTAAAAATGTGTAGCCTCTCCCCGTCTCTCTCTTCTTCCTGCTCTGGCCATACGAGACGTGCTTGCTTTCCCTTTCGCCTTCTGCCATGATTGTAAGTTTCCTTAGGCCTCCCCAGAAACTGAGCAGATGGCCAGCATCATGCTTCCTGTACAGCCTGTAGAACCATGAACCAATTAAACCTCTTTTCTTTATAAATTACAGTCTCAGTTATTTCTTTATAGCAATGCAAGAACAGACTAATACAGTGCTCTTTATTTTTTAAACTTGTGTCTTTACTATTTGTTCTTTTGTTCATGTGGAATGAAGTAAGGAATCCAATTTCATTTGTTTTAAAAATGAATAACTGGTTGTCCCAGCTCCATTTATTGTATAGTCTTTCGTTTCCTCAGTGTTCCAAAATGCATCTCTTATCATATAACAAGTTTTATTATATGTGTGGATCTTTTCTGGACTCTTTGGTCTATCCATTGGACAGCTTGTCTATGTATTCATTAGTACTTTTACTGTTTTTAGAAGTGTAGGGTCTTAGCTTTTCCATATAAATTTTAGAATTATTTTGTCAATTTTCATCAAAATAAATCTTCTAGGGATTTTGGTTTGCATTGCATCGGAACTGTAGATCAATTTGGAGAAGATTCGTAATCTTAAAATATGTAGACTTTTTATCCATGAATATTTTATTTTCATTTATTTTGGTTTTCTTTGATGTTTTTCAGCAAAGATTTATAATTTTATTCATGAAGGCCTTGCACCTCTTTCAGATTTACTTCTAAGTTTTTTAAGGGTTTTTTTGTAGACATTTTAAATAAAAATATTAATAACATTTTCAAAAATATGCCAAAATAGAATAGTAAAATTGGCTCCCATATAGCCTTCACAAAACTTCAACTGTTACCAGTAGAAGGCAATCTTGTTTCATCTGTACCTTCCTCAACTCTTTACCACTCCCCTTCTTCCCCAAATTGGGTTGTTTAAATAAATTCTAGCCATCAAATCACTTCATTATCTCAGATGTCAAATCACATTCTGTAAATACTTAAAAATATATCTCTAAAAGACATGACTTTAAAAAAATTGTAATACCTTTTCACACCTTAAAATTTTTTAGATAGATAGATAAGATAGGAAGGCATTTATTATAGGAATGGTGCATGTGATTATGGAGACGGAGAAATCCCAAAATATGCTGTCTGCACACTGAACAACCAGAGAAGCTGGGTGGTATAGTTTAGTCCAGGTCCAAAGGCCTGAAAGCCAGGGAGGTGCTGGTGTTAACTCTCAGAGTGAGACTGAATGCCTGAGAACCTAGAGTTCTGATGTCCAAGGGCAGGAGAAGGTAAGTGTCTCAGCTCCAGAAGAGAGAGTAAATTTGCCTTTCCTCTGATTTTTTGTTGTATCTGAGTCTTCAAAAGATTGGATGATGCCTGCTCACATTGGTTGAGGGAGGGTCTTCCTTACCCAGTCCACTGATTGAAATGTCAATCTCTTCCAGAAACATCCTCAGAGACACACCTAGAAATAATGCTTTACTAACTTTCTGTACATTCCTTAACCCAGTCAAGTTGACACCTGAAATTATCACATATCCTCATGGTGTCTTTTTTGAGACAGAATCTTGCTTTGTCGCCTAGGCTGGAGTACAGTGGCGTGCTGTTGGCTCACTGCAACCTCTGCCTCCCGGGTTCAGGTGATTCTTCTGCCTCAGCCTCCTCAGTAGCAGGGATTACAGGCATGCACCACCACACCTGGCTAATTTTTGTATTTTTAGTATAGACGGGTTTTCACCATGTTGGTCAGGCTGGTCTCAAATTCCTGACCTTGTGATCTGCCTGCCTCGGGCTCCCAAAGTGCTAGAATTACAGGCGTGAGCCACCAGGCCTGGCCCTCATGGTGTCTCTCAACATGTATATATTCCTCTCTCTCCTAAATTTCCTTATAAACCAGGAGTTGAATCCAGAAGATAGGTGCTATTTTGTTTTTGGTTTGGTTTGGTTTTGGACTAAACACTTCATGGGTGGTGGGGGTATACCCTATCCTGTATGTCTGGTTTTATCCACTTTTTGTGCCATTGAACTTGATCATTGGGTTTAGGTGTTTGGGGCCCTGACTCATCCACTATAAAGTTCCCCATCAACTTTTCTCCTGATAGTTTTATTTAGCATCTGATGATCATTTCCTTTATTCATTATCTCTTTAGGGCATGCAAAATAATGATAACATTTTCATCCTGGCACATTTATTAGCTGGAATTTTTAAATAAAGAGTACTTTCATTGTCATCTCTTTGGTTACCCTGAAACCTAATTTACATGAGAAAGGGAAGATAAATGCTTGCTAGATTTTTTTTAAGCCTGTTTGCAGAATAATAATTTAGTTCTCTAATTTCCTCCGGAAGTGAATAGTGAAATTTTTTTTTCTGAGTATTATTATAAACTTAGGAATTTTAACACTTTTACTAAAGTTTTAGAATTAGCTTGTCCATTTTCACAAATAATAAAAGCTTGCAAGCTTTTTCATTGAGATTGCATTTGAATTTATAGATCTGATATCTAAATAATATTTAGCTTTTCAATCCATGAACATTTCTCTCCTATTAAAGTTTTCTTGAATTTGTTTTGGTTATTTTCAGTTGCTTTGTCTTTATTGGCCTTGCATCTTAAAAACTTGCTAAACACATATACTATTTCTGTTAAGGTTTTTTTCTTAGATTCTTTTGGATTTTCTATGTGGATGAACATATTATCTGCAAGTAAAGACAGTTTTATTGCTTCTTTCCCAAAATTTATATCTTTTATTTCTTTACCTTGTCCTATGGAACTGAATGGCACCACCAATACAGGGTTGAATAGGAGTGGTGAGAATGGGCAGTCATTTCTTTTTCCCCCATTTTCTAAAGGAAAGCTTTCAGTTCCCTGCCCCTTCCCTGCGGTATCTGGCCCCTGCTGTATATCAGTTGCAGGATCTTTGCCCAACAAGTTTTCCTGCTCCCCCCCTAGGGTAAGATGCTTCTCCCTTCTCTTCCCTCTGGCATTGCACCTGTTCCTGGAATCAGAGGGTTTGCTGGCCTTCTTCCGGGGTAGACTGTTGTTGCTTCTTACTGTAGGTGCAGAGCTTGTTGGGAGAGCAGGGAGGATTTGGGACAGAGTTTTTGCCTCTGTCTCTCTCTCTGAGAACAGGTTATTTTTGTCTCCTGGGACTTTGCTAGGCAGGAGGGTGTCCTGCTCCTTCCCAGGGACTTAGGTGTTACTTCCTATGTAAGAAAGCCCAGGGAAATAGGTAGGGTTTTATTGCCTGTGTTCCTGCAAAGGGGGCTTTCTCAGGTCTTCTGCCTCACTGCAACCTTTCATGAGCACTCCACAGAGAGGAACTTGTGAGTGGATGTGGACACTTCCTGTGCCTGGGCTTCAGAAGAGTTCTGAACTTGTGTGGCAGTCCACATTTGGCCTTTAAAAAGTCCTTAAAATTTTAGCTGATTACTTCTTTTACACTATATTGCATCGTAACTTTTCTTTAAAGTTTAACCACTTAATTGTATCTTCCTAAACAATATAATGTAGTTGTGCTGGGTTTTGAACTTTATATAAATGGAATCATGTCATATATATGTTGTTTTATGTCTGGTTTCTTTTGCTGAGTATTTGTTTTTAATACTCAGCAATGATTTTGTGGTTAGTTATTTTTTGTTCATTTTCATTGTTTCATAGTGTTTCATTATGTGAGTATACCAGAGCTTGTCTACATATTATTTGTATGGTTTCCAGATTTTAGCTGCTACAAATAGCTAATATAAGCATCTTGAGTGCCCTCCTCCTGCCCGCAGCACTGGCATCTCCTGGGAGCTGATTAGACATTCACATTTGTGGGCACTACCTTAGACCTGCTGAGATGGAAATTGTAAGAGTAGGGCCTGCAGTTTGTGTTTTAACCCCTAGAGTGATTATTGCAAATGCTAAAGTTTGAGAACCTCCTACAGTAGGTATACCTAGGAGAGGAACTGTTAGGGCATAGGGATAGGTAGATAATGGCAAACTGTTTCCTAAGTGACTGTACCAATTTACATCTTTACCAATGATACAGGAAACATCTTGGGTATCTTCAGAGTTTTTAATGGTAATTCTTCTCCCCACATCCTTTTTAGTTTTAATGTATAACTTTATCTATAAAATTAAAAATTAGATCATTGGTCAATGAACTCTAAAAGTCTAGAAGTGACTGGTCTAGATGAAATGTCTTTGAATGTAGTGATGATATCATCATCTTTGCTTTCGTTTAAATACCTAGCACAGTGTTAAGCACGTAGAAAATTATGTACATATCTATTAAACTGAATTTGAAAATACCTATTTTTTCTGTTTTAAGCAGTTTCTCCATCTTATTTTTTTAAACTTTTAAGACCTAAAGTTTATTAAAATAATGTAGCAATGCCTTTTGAAAAATTACCATATACCTTTTATTTTTTTAGCTTTTATCTCTTCTTTTTGAAGACTTGTTCAAAAAATTTAATTCTGAAATGAAAAAGATTGCCGACCAGGTGATTCCTAAACAAAGAGCAGCCCAGTTTGATGTTGTCAAACACATGCGCCAAGACCAGATTACCAATGGCATGGTGAACGCTATTTCTACTGTAAGTCTTGAGTCATTCTTTTGGCATTTTGTAATTTACTTATAAGTCTGTTCAATGGAATGGAAACAAAGCACTTTGAGAATCCAGGTGATATATATATATATATATATATATATAGTAAAAGGAATGTTTACAAAGCACAAATTTCTACTTTGAAAGAAAGTCTGAAGTGTCATCAATAGGAATTTTGTTATATATAACTTTCCTGCAAAATTATAGTTTCTGTTATATGAGGCAATAAGAAAATAGATACTGATGAATAGCAGAAAAATCTTCATTTAACTGTTAATAACCATTCTTTTAAAGAATACTTTCCTCTTTTTCTTCTGTGGTAAAATTGACACATTTCAGGCAGGTTTATTAATTAGCAACCTTTTGTCCAAAATAATACAAAATGTTTCATTTCACAGGAGTTTTATATTCTTCAAAGACCTATCAGCTGTTCCTCACATAAGCAATGAATTCAGTTCTGGATGAATTCAGCTCTCGGCAGCTGCTGTGTAGTCAAGGTCTCAGGCTATTCATAAAAGGTTATCAGATGGGTTTTTGCTCCCTTTCTTAAAGCATGACAACTATAGGTCTATCTGATGAAGTCTGGTTCATGTTTTGTATGCCAGACATAAAATTAGTTTTATGGATGAGATTTTGCCCTAACAAAGCATGATATAATCTACCATGTTGATTCCCTTAATGATGAAAGAATTATTGCAGACTTGCTTCAATACTTGACTTTGGAACTTTATAGTGGGTCTTAGTGGCCCTTGCAATGACAGCTACATCTAAATTTGAGGTGAACCAGGCCTTTGTCCCTATTTAGGCACATAAACTCTGGTGGTCCGAACTTGTCTGAGGTGGATCCCTGAATATTTGAAGAGAATCCTCCAAAGAGTGCTTGAACACACTTCTCTTAGAATTATTTTTCCTGGCTTCTTCACCCATGATTTTCAGGTCAAAAGAGCTATTTTAAGTAGTTCTTTTTCCCCTAAATGAAACTGCTTTACCTCCCCGACAGAACTGCTTATTACAAAAATCAGTAGCAGGCCCAGTTATAGGTGTGCCCCAGTCTAGGCAACAGAAAAAGATCAGCCTTTAAAATTCTGAGTTGCTATTAGCAGAATGCTTTTTTACTAAATACATTTTTCCCAAAGGACCGGTTTTAGACCTCTTGTCTGTTTCTCATTTCTCCCTTTTGTAATACTCCTGCAGAATACAAGAACAAATTCTCTTGCCGAACATCTTGGCTTTACTCCCATCTACTTGCTACTTGCCAACAGCTGCTGCTTTATTTTAGCTGTGTGCTGAATACTTATTTACCTTATTTACTCTTACTCTCTGGGCATAAGTCAGTTTACTGGATTCATTCTCCCTCTGAGGATAAAAGGAGTTAATGAAATAAGTAATAATATGAGAGGTTAATTTGTGGAATATATATGGTTGCTCTGTTTCTTTGCCTTATAATAGAGTTTCTTAGAGCTTAGCTCTTTTCCACATTTCAGAAACTTAAGGTTCCAAAGTGATTGATCTTTACTGTAATAGTGAGCAAACTTTAATTTGTGAGGGAGCTCCCCCAAAGTTACATATTTTAATACAAACAGGTCACCTAATCTTTTCCTGAAACCCTAGCAATTTTTCTGCTACAAGAGTTTTTAACCTGGAATCCACAAGAGTCCAAAATGAATATTAAATTTTTGTTCTTGTTTCTATGTGCATTTTTCTCAAGGCAACATTCCTAGCTTTTATTGGGTCCTCTGAGGAGGAATGAAGAACCATGGCAGGTGCAGTTTTTCTTTTTGGAATTAGAAAACTTGAGTCAACAATTTTGTTCACATATTATTATTGTCTGCTTTGCTTTTTTTTTTTTTTTTTTTTTTTTTTCTGAGACAGGGTCTTACTCCCAGGCTGGAGTACAGTGGTGCAATCTCAGCTCCCTGCAGCCTCTGCCTGCCTTTTGGGCTCAATTGATCCTTCCACCTCAGCCTCCCAAGTAGCTGGGAACACAGACATGTGCCACCACACCCAGCTAGTTTTTGTATTCTTAGTAGAGACGAGGTTTTGCCACATTGCAGGCTAATCTCAAACTCCTGACATCAAGTGATCTGCCCACCTCAGCCTCCCAAAGTGCTGGGATTATAGGCATGAGCCACCATACCCAATCTGCGTTGCTTTTTTGATGAATACTGTTTTCTACTATTAATTCATGTTACTATGAATTTAAATTTGAAAAAGTTTTGACCTTAATCTTTAAGTTCTCCTTGAGAATATTTTCAGTATATACAATTAATACAATTATAAAATAATATATTTAAAATAATATAACATTTAATGCATAAGAAGGTAAAGTAAATTTAATGTTCAGGATTTATTTCATATGAATCTATTTTAATAATGATACAGTGGCCACAGAGAATATATATTTCTTAATATGAACATATATATACTATTTTTAGATTCCTTAAACCTTGATTGGGAAGCCTTCAGTTTGTTCATTATCCAAATAAGTGCTATCAGAGTTATTTTTCTGTTGCTACATTTTGCTGTTCTTAAGACCAACTTTGGAAAACATCCAAATAATCGCACATTCCAACATGAAATGATCTCTTTTTTGCTGTTGTTATCAGTTAGTTTATGACTTCCATGGAAATCTCTGGTTGAACGGGCTCTTCAGTATAGAATTAGTTCCTCAGAAGGTGACTGCTCTGATATGGTAAGGTTGATGCATCAAACACTTCTGAGATGTTTGCTAGACATAGTAATGTTCATTATCTTCCTAGAAAACCCCAGTGAGTGACTTGACTAAGTTTTTATTTTAATTGTGATGCTTTGATTTCTGAATACGTGTCATGGCTCTAATTTCGAAAGCATGAAGTTCCTGTAATTAACTTCTTGGAGCTACTGCACAGTATCAGACAATATAGGATTGGGTTAGGAATAGTCTTGTGTCTTTCATCTCCCTACAGGGAAATTGGTCTCTAAAAAGATTTAAAATGGACCGCCAGGGTGTGACCCAAGTGCTGTCTCGCTTGTCATATATATCTGCACTGGGCATGATGACAAGAATCTCTTCCCAGTTTGAAAAAACAAGAAAAGTGAGTGGTCCTCGCTCCCTCCAGCCATCTCAGTGGGGAATGCTCTGTCCTTCGGACACTCCTGAAGGAGAGGTAAGGAATCTGAGGAGTCTTGATGCTGTGTCAGAGGTGATACCTATGTCTGTGCATAGTGTGGGGTTGGGGTGTTCTGTTTCTGTTCCCATCTCCTAGGCCATATCCTTTCTTTGGTCTGCCATTTATCTGGCAAAAAAATATTGACATGCTTGGAAGACTACATTAGTATCATTCTAAAACTAGGACTTGCAGAAGCATTTGATTCAGTAGGTTAGCTAAAAGTAATACAGTCCATGTTTCTCTTGCTTATTTTAGTTTATCCCCAAATCAAACCATGCACAGAAGGGGTAAGACTGTGAAGGCAGATTGAAAGACCTATCATCTCTCATGCTCATGAGAGGCTCTTTTTGAGCAGCTCCTTATTGTCCTTAGGTGGTCTCAGTCACAGCCAATTAGGAGTATACAGTCCATTACCTAATGTGGATTCTAACTCACTTATATTGGAAACACAAGCAATTGCCGAAACACCAAGCCAGGGAGTTTACATTGGTTTACTTTTATACCACCCGCTACTCTCTGTGTTGTGGTCCTTTTTCATTTGTGTTAACATTGTTAGTTTCACTTGATTCTATTCCTTCTAAATTGTAAAATCTGGAGGAAGGGAGGTTCACCATTGTATCTCAAGCTCCTAATCTCAAGCTTCTATTTCAAGCTTGGTTAGAGTAGAGGCCCCATGAACATATGCTGACTTAATAAGTTCAGTTATGACAAGTAAAAGATGTAGGTTCCAAAGTGTAGGGATTTGTTATTATTTGGAAGAGGTGAAAATAGGAGTCTGTGTAGAGTTGTGGTTTTTTATAAATTATTCTTCTAATTTATCTTAAACCATATGGAAATTGACACTAAATTATGCAGTTTGTCAAATTTTTTATAATTTATATATCTTGAACTTTGAAACATTTCATTTCCCAGAAATTGTTTCAGCTAACTTCAGCAAAGTAGCTATTTTGTGCATTACTGCAGCAGATGATTTTAAGACTTGAAGATACAATCTTACAAATCATCTGTCTTTAAGTATTTTTTTTCTATTCACTTGGCCCTTATGACACACATAAGAATATTTTTATATTCTGTCCTTGTTGGTATTTTTGTTTTAGAACTTTGCCAGCGTGTATAGAAGTTTAAAACTATTTATTTCCTTTTCATTTTGAAATAATTTTAGATGTACAAAAAACTTAAAAAACTGGTACAAAGATTTTCCACAATCCTTCATCTAGATTCCCAACTGTGAACACCTTACATAACCATAACACTGTTATCAACCTCATGATATTGAACAATACTGTAATCTATGGATCTTATTCAGAGTTTGCCAATTGTCCCACTGTTGTCTTTTTTCTGGTGCAGAATCACACGTTGTTTTTAGGTGTCATGTCTCCTTGTCTCTTTTAATCTGAATGTATTTTTCAGTCTTTATTTACCTTTCATGACCAAGAAACTTTAGGATACTGGCCAGTTATTTTATACAGTCTCTCATTTCAGGCCAGAAGTTTTATATTTTTGCGTAGCTGCATTTATTAATGTTTTCCTTTACTTATTTTATACAATGTCATAATGACTTTAATGTTCCATTGTCTGGGAGTAATTGTTAATATAATCAACTTGTTGGGCACATATGATGCTGTCAACATTTATAATTACAAATAGTACTGTGCTGAGCATTTCTGTAACTAAATCTGTTTTATAACCTTGCTTATTATGAAGATAAATTCCTCTGAGTTAAAGGATATATATTTTTTAAAGGCATTTGTGTGAATTACCAAGGTATCCCCTACAAAGTTGTACCACTTTGCATTGCTGCCAGCAAGGTAGTGAGCTATTTTCAGATGCAAACTGTACTTTGTATTACTAATGTTCATTCTTAGAAATGACTATCTTTTGTTTTTTAGGCATGCGGCTTGGTTAAAAACTTGGCCCTTATGACACACATAACAACTGATATGGAAGATGGACCGATTGTTAAATTAGCCAGTAACTTGGGAGTAGAAGATGTGAATTTATTATGTGGGGAAGAGCTCTCTTACCCAAATGTGTTTCTTGTGTTTCTTAATGGTGGGTATATTATAGAGACATGTTGATCCTGGATAGTCTGTGAAGATGGGGAGGGAATCCATTATTATCCTGATATTTAAAGCACAAATACACTTTAATTCTGGGTCCAAGTTGAGCTTCACCTAAAAGTAGAAAAAACAATGATAACAGAAACAGTTACTTTTTTGGCTGGGTTGTCTAAGGTTCTGAGAGGATATAGCTGTTAGAGCTAAAGGGTAGCATTGCAGAGAGTGGCTGCATTCAGCCCTTTTGCAGTTGCTGGCATATCCATAGTGGAATAAGGTTCAACATGGTATCTTTAAGTGCAAGTTAAATATTGGAGTCACTCTGTGAAAATTATCAGATCAACTCTTACAGTGAATTGACTCTGTTTAGCTGTCTGATAATCAGTATGTTAGCACCCTGTGGTAAGAGGGTTCCTCTCCTTGGCTCACACTCCAGTTACTTCTTTCATATACCTCTTCCTGCCTCCTTGAAAGTCTTTCAGACTCAGCAGCAAGTGTATTCTCTTCCTTTCTGCTTTTGATTTGCTGCTCTATGTGCCTGTCCTCTCACTAGTAAGCCCCATGAGCTTATCCCTTACCACTTATCTGTTCTCTCTTCCTCTCCCCCTTCCTCTGACTCTGAGAGACATTAACTCTTTTTCATATGGGCTGGTGAGGAAGGGGTCAGAGTCTCAGCAGGGCTGTTAACTTACTGCGTTGTTCATTGTATCCCAGAGGGTAACACTGAGTGAGCCCTCACTCTGCACTTTGACCCAGTACCTCTTTGAATCTTCCCACTAACCTTGGAAGGCAAAGTTCGTTTTCCTCAAACAAGCAGCAGTTTAATAATAGCAGTAGGTAATAGGCAGAATTCTCAGTACTTTAAATGATCAGCTTGTTCAATCTTTACTACCAGCCTGTGAATGTGATGGACAGTGTTCAAACCCAGGTGGTTTTGGGCACCAAGTTTGTGCTCCCAGCACTGTGCTGACAGATGAGGAAAATGGAGCTAGCTTTTCCAGTATTCCTTGGCCAGCATGTGGAAGGACTGGCCCTTAACCATTCTTCCTTCATTGCTTCCCTGCAACCCCTTGGACTGGCTGCAGGTGTTAATAGCAGTATTTTCAAATGACTGCTTAGTGCTGCTTACTGTTTTTATTGGTTGGATATATTAAATCAGGATGGATTTATTTTTTATTTCTGACTTACCTTTTCTTTCTTTTTGCTTAGGTAACATATTGGGTGTCATTCGAGACCATAAAAAGCTAGTGAATACATTTCGACTGATGAGAAGAGCAGGATATATCAATGAATTTGTTTCCATCTCAACAAATCTTACAGATCGATGTGTCTATATTTCTTCTGATGGAGGAAGGCTGTGCAGGTATGTGTTACTGAAAAAAGAGTTTTTAAGAATCTCTTTATATTTGCTCTTGAAAGAAATGACTTGTTTTTATTTTTGAAACTGCTTTAACCTCTTTCATTGTGAAGATAAATTTAATTGTTAGCAAACACTTCATGAGTATGCATATTAGGTACTGAGGATTTAGGTTAATGGGAGACAGAGTCTGCCCTCAGAGAGCTCAGTCTGCTGGGAAAAACAGGAAAAATGACTAATACCAATCAACTGTGCTAGTAGTCAATGCTAGCCATTATTTGTCATTTCAGTGGATGCACCATATGTGTAAGGCTTTAACTTCATTCAACCCTATGAGGTCGGATTTTTCTTTTCATTTAACAAATGAGGAAACTGAAGTTCAGTAAGGCAAAGTAGCTTATTGAAAGCTAGAGAGTGGTAGAGTCTGTTTTTTATTTGAAAGTCCTTAGGATTCATTTTGACTCATGATTTTTCCCACTATAGTCTGTTTCTACAAACTGAGCTTTAAAGGATGAGTAGGTTGTGTTACTTGAATGTTGGAGTGGGGTAGGGGAGGAAAAAGGCTAAAAAAAGGCAAGATTGAAAACATGGAGGCATGAAGAAATAAAATAACATTAGACACAATGGAAAAGTAGGTTCCTTTTATTCATTCAGCAAGTATTTATTAAGGGCTTATTATACACAGGTACTGTCTAGGAGCTGGAGGTACAAAGATGAATGTGACATAGTATCTGGTTTGAGGGGATATGCAGAGACATCAGCTAAGGTCATTGCCTCGTTTCACAAGCCTTCTCTGGTATTATTGTAGTTATTCTGTGTAGACCTTGGGTGATGTTGAAGCACGAGGCAGTGAGCTAGCAGTAGCTAGGGGCCTGTCAGAACTGCGAGTGACTGTCTAGCATTGATTTCTCCTTCAGATGACAGTACTTCATTTTCTTTGGGGACTGCCCCCCCCAACTCTTGCCACTGGCAGGCTTCTTGGGATGGTTAGCCCAGCACCCTGTTCTCTTCATCAAGGGGTTGGGCATATGACCCAAATGAGACCAGTCAGATCCCATCATCAGATAATTTAAATCCTAGGTAGAATAAATCAAGGGAGGGAAGTGATTGGACTTAATTCATTCTCCAGTGTTGCATGCAAGAGACTACCTGTTACTCCTCATTTTCTGGATCCTTGGAACTGCTGTAGGTCCTTTTCTTTCTGAGGCTGAGCATTTCACCTTTTCCTTTGATTCTTGTCTTTCCATTAAATTCTTTTTTGTTTTTTTCATTTTGAGACACTCTTACTTCGTCACCCTGGCTGGAATGCAGTGGTACAATCTTGGCTTACTGCAACCTCTGCCTCCCAGGTTCAGGCAGTTTTCATGCCTCAGCCCCCCCGAGTAGCTGGGATTACAGTCATGCACCACTGCACGTGGCTAATTTTTTGGATTATTAGTAGAGGTAGGGGTGGGTGGGGGTGTTCACTGTGTTGGCCAGGCTGGTCTCGAACTCCTGGCCCCAAGTGATCCACCCACCTCAGCTTCCCAAAGTGCTGGGATCATTGCACCCAGCACCAGTAAATTCTTAATGCCTCCAGTAAACTTCATTTTTTGTTTAAATTAGCCAGAATTGGTTTCTCTTCTTTGCAACCAAAGAATGAATAGCTGATGATATACCTGTGTTTGAATCCTAACTTCCCACTCACTGAGTTGTGTGACTCTGAATATACTACTTCAGTCCCTCAGCCTTGGTTTCCTTGGCTGTAAAATGGAAACAGTAATGCCTGCCTGAGATTGTCATGAGAACTAGTTGATATCACGTGTGGTAAGTGCTCTGTAGGGTGCCAGGCACACCTTAGGTGCTTATGTATAACTATTAACAACGTGATCCAGTGAACGACAGGAATAACAGTGACAATATCTAGGTTACTCTTTTTTAGGATTTCATTACATCCAATATAATATGACATATTCAAAAAGAAAACTCTTTTATAGAAGCAGCTTTAGAATGGCATAACAGATCTAGCAGGAAAAAATAGTAGAATGTGTTGAGTAAAGTAAGGATAACTGAGGCAGCTAAATGTGGTCCCCTCCCTCTCTTCCTCCTATTTCTGTTGTCACGTCTGAGGCTTAACCTGAAATTCACTGCAGTGCTCAAATGAGGCGTTAGTGGGCTCTGCTTTCCTACCAAGAAGGAGCCAGAATTTCGAGGTACTGCGGATTTCCATGAAAAGCTCACCCAGTTCATTTTTCAACAACTTGTGTTCCCCTTTTGTAACTGTGTAGCTCCTCTTCTTAACTATTTAAAAGTGCTCATTAGTCCTCAAATAGTTATTTGGACTTTAGGGTAGAGCGTACAAGTGTCTGGTGGTTACTTGCTTCTCTCTGTAAGAGCTGCTTATCCAAATAGCAACAGCCCTTGACGTTTCAGTGCTGCATGCCATCCTTTGTGTCAGGGTTTCCTCATGGTGGCAAAGCCCTCCGAGGCAAGTCCCCACTGACAGTTACAGGTTAATCTGCCAGAATGCCCTCTCCACCTTCCACCCGTTATGTCGCTGAAGATCATAAAGTAAGAAAGCTTTATTCTCTGCCAGCTTTTAGCCACTTTCTTTGGTCATGTGTAGCTTTAAGTGTCTTGCTAGCCTAGCTCAGTGATGTTTAGACTAAATCAAACTACTCTAAATATCTGGATATTCATCAGAACCTCATAGCACAATGCCATTATTACCCTCGGTGACAGTGCTTCTTTGCCTGTTAATTCTGTGAGTAGTATACAAAATATTTCCAATGTGAAATCAGGGGACGTTTTTGGAATGATACATCACACAGTTTTAAAAAAATATAACATTAAAGATTTTGTTTCCTTTTCTGATTTTATTATCATTTTTTTGTGTTGCCTTTTTGTTTAAAATCAAATGTTTTTTAAGATACTTGCAGGAAGCACTGTGTGTGTGCATGAATATGTACACACGTACATGTGCACATGGGCTTGGGTCTGTGCATGTATATATGTGAGAGAGAACGTAGGCCCCTACACCATGCTCATGCATACAAAAAATACCTGCTGTCCTCAGCAATCCGGGAATAGGTTTGGTTGTATTTACATCTTCCCTCATCTCACTTTGGTAAACTAACTTGCCTGTGTAATTTTTCCCTGGAATTACTATTAATTTGGTTTTGCTTTTTCCATTCTAGACCCTATATAATTGTCAAGAAGCAGAAGCCAGCAGTCACAAATAAACATATGGAAGAGCTGGCCCAAGGGTACAGGTAAGTAGCCAAAAGTAAAACTTATCAATCTCCTTAGTACACACGTACATGATTTAAGAAAAGTATATTTTCATTTAGTACTTTAATTTCTTTTCATCAGATTGCTAGCCTGTTAAAAACCTATTTTGCTCCACATGAACTCGCTTGGACATTGTAAAATATTCATGAATTTAGATCATGATGGTTATAGAGTCTTGGTGTCAAGTGGTACACAAGTAAATGTTTCTGGTAAGAAAAGGACTTACACATTATATGTCAGTGTAGACACCGTAGGTCTCATCATGAGGTTTCTGTGGTTAGAATTTTTTTAAGAAGTGGGGACTAGATTGACAATAGTTACTGATGGACACTTTGCTGTTTTTATTTCAGCAATTTGTGGTTGCTGTATGAGCTAAGAATAACTTGTTTCAGGTATCCCAATGTAATGATACTCTCTGGAAGACAAAGGTGCTTTGGGCCTAAATGAAAGCCAGTATCTCCTGTTATTATATAAAATCCTGAAGAAAAAATGAATGCTTTTTAATGATGTCTCTTTGATCAATAATTTCCCAGGAATTTTGAAGATTTCCTACATGAGAGTCTGGTTGAATATTTAGATGTGAATGAAGAAAATGATTGTAACATCGCACTGTATGAACACACAATTAATAAGTAAGTAGGATCCATAGCAGGCATAAATTAAAACCTGTTCTGACTATAGAAATTACTTTCTCTTTTCATTATCTTCTTCAGACCTATCTTGTACTCTTTTGACAGGAACTGTTAGAAAATACAATCTTTTTTTTATTTTGAAAGTACAGGTTTGTTATATAGGTAAATGTGGGTCTTGGTGGTTTGCTGTACCTATCAACCCATCACCTAGGTATTAAGCCTCGCATGCATTAGCCATTTATCTTGATGTTCTCCCTCCCCAAGCCCCGCAACAGGTCCCCCGGTGTGTGTTGTTTCCTCCCTGTGTCCATGTTTTCATTGTTCGGCTTCCACGTATGAGTGAGAACATGTGGTGTTTGGTTTTCTGTTCCTGCGTTAGTTTGCTGAGGATGGCTTCCAGCTTCATCCATGTCCCTGCAAAAGACATCATCTTAATCCTTTTTATGGGTGCATAGTATTTCATCGTATATATGTACCATATAGAAATTTACAATTTTAATGCAGAGCATAACCCATCATTTATCCCAGTGAAGAGTATTACAGAGCAGCTAGTCATCTTTAGATTTAATTATCCTTTCTGTTCATGTGACAGTTAGTGTGTACACACACACACACACACACACACACACACACACACACAGATATGCAGTTTCTTTTTTTGTTTTTTGTTGAGATGGTCTTGCTCTGTCACTCAGAAGGAGTACGGTGGCACGACATAGCTCACTGAAGCTTAAAACTCCTAATCTCAAGCAGTCCTCCCACTTCAGCCTCCTGAGTAGTTAGGATTATAGGCATGAGTCACCATGCCTGGCCTCAATGTATATTTTTTAAAAGGAGTTGCTTCTCTGATTTTTATACTTGATTATTGTCAAAATTGAACTAACGAATCAAGCTGTATAAAAATGTACTTATCTCTTTTAGAGATGATTTTGTCCATGGACATCTGAATTCTTACTGTCAGTGCAGGAATTCCCTACATAGTCTGTTCAAAAACTATCTCTAAGTTTATGTGCAGTTTATACACTTGAATTGGTAGTATGTTCACAATATTTCTTCTTGAACAGTGATATTTTTAGAAGCATCTGCATTCCATTTGGAGTACATTAAAGAACATCTATGTATCTTGCTGTCTGATGCATGTGACTGATGTACCACTTACCTGAAATTGGAATTCTTGCAGATATATTGCTAGGGAGTTTAATACTATCACCTGATAACTATTTATGTCTTCAATCAAGAATAAGTACTTTTCTGACCCAGTATAATGGCTCACTCCTGTAATCCCAGTGCTTTGGGAGGCTGAGGCAGGTGAATTGCCTGAGGCCAAGAGTTTGAGACCAGCCTGGACAGCATAGCAAGACCCTATGTCTAAAAATAAAAATAAAAAATTAGTCAGGTTGAGTACATGGGGTGCACACCTGTAGTCCTAGCTACTTGGGAGGTTGAGGTAGAAGGATCGCTGGAGCCCAGGAGTTATGGGTTACAGTGAGCTATGATCGTGGCACTGCACTCCAGCCTGGGTGAGAGCCTATCTCTTAAAACAAGGAAAAAGAAAAACTTTTTTGTTTTCTGCTACCAACTGAAATATACTACTTTTTAAAAGATTATAGTTTACTAACCTGGGTAACATGGCAAGACCCCATCTCTACAAAAACTTAAAAATTAGCCAGGTGTGGGGGTTCATGCATGTAGTCCCAGTCACTCAGAGGGATATAGCTGGAGGATTGCATGAGCCCAGGAGGTGGAGGCTTTGGGAGCCGTGTTCATGCCACTGCACTCCAGCCTGAGTGACAGAGCAAGACCCTATTGCCAGTATATATATTGCAAATATATATATATATATGTATATATATATATTGCACTTTGTAAATAATACTTTTTAGTCAGAATTTTTCTTCCTTAAAGATATGAATCTCTCAAAGTACTATTTTATACCCCTCATTCAAAATTGACTGAGGGCCAGTTGTGGTGGGTCACATCTGTAATCCCAGCACTTTGGGAGGCTAAGGTAGGAGGATTGCTTGAGCTCAGGAGTTTGAGATGGGCAACACAGTGAGACCTCATCTCTACTAAAAATTTTAAAAGTCAGCTGGTTGTTGTGGTGTACACCTGTGATCCAAGCTCCTTGCGAGTCTAAGGTGGAAGGATCACTTGAGCCCCGTTTGAGGATGCAGTGAGCTATGATCAGAACACCACTGCAGGCCAGCTTGGGCAACAAAGTAAGACCTTGACTCAAAATATATAGCGTGAGTATATAAAATAACTGTTTTATAGTAGCCCCATAAATGGCAGTTCTATCCTTTGTGTTACTCAAACCAAAAAAACCCTCCATTTCTATCCTGACCCTTTTTCTCTATAGCCACATTAACCCCTAGCTTATCATGTGAGCCTTCCAAATACACCTGGAATCTGAACTCTTCACTACCTCAATCCACCACCTAGTCCAGGCCACTTGGATTTTTGCAAAAGCCTGACTATTTTAACACCTGTTCCCATGCAGTTTTTCTTTTCCTAATAGAGCAGAGGGGTCGTGTCAGTTCTCTTCTCAAATACCTCAGGGGCTTTCTGTCTCCCTCAGAAGTTCTTACAGAGGCCTTCCAGTTCCTGCACGATCTGCCCACTTCCATTTCTACCTCTCCCCACTCCCTGTTTCAACCACACTAGCCTCTTCTCTGAACACTATAGGCATGCTTCTGCCTTAGCACCTTGGCACTGGCTGCCTCCTCTGCCTGGAGCACTCTCGCACATACCTACATGGCTCACTGCTTCACCTCCTCCAGGTCTTCACTCAGGTGTCACCTTCTTAGGAAACTTTTCTGACCGCTCTATTGAAAATAGAAACCCTTGTCTCTATCCACTCCTCTTTACTCCTTTTTATTTTTCCTTCTTACGCCTAGAACTATGTAGTAAAATGGGTGTTTTACTGATGTATCTATGTACTGTCTATCTCCCCTCACTAGAAGCTTCATGAAGGCAGGGATTTTCATCTGGTTTTCATTGATGTAAATGAATATAACTCTCAGCATTACCCAGTTACCAAGCTATTCCATACATCGAATTAATTTCATTTTAAAACTGTAGAAATTTTTGTATTATTTAATTTATACTTACATTTTTTAAATGTAGAAACGCATTAAGTACGAAGAATGAATCCCTTTCCTTTGCCATCCCACCAGACTCTGCCCTCGAGAAGTCACCAATGCTAATAATTTCTTATGTACTATTCTAGATTTTTTTTCTGAGAACAAACATAGATACATGATTCCACACAATGTGTGTTTATAAAACAATGATAACATTTCCAGTGTCTTGATTTTGAAACTTACCAAAATATTCCAGATATTTTCCATATTAGTATATATATTTATATACTTGTATATTTGTATACACAGTCATGTGTCACTTAATGATGGGGATACATTCTGAGAAATTTGTTTTCAGGTGATTTCATTATGTGAACATCATAGTGTACTTAAACCTAGGTGATATCTGTCACCTACTACACACATAGACTATATGCTAAAGCCTATTGCTTCTAGACTACAAACCTGTACAGCATATTACTCTACTGAATATTGTAGGCAGTTGTAACACAATGGTAAGTATTGGTATATCGAAACATATCTAAACAAAGAAAAAATACAGTAGAAGTGCAGTATTATAATCGTTTGGAACCACTGTCATTTATGCAGTCCGTTGTTGACCAAAACGTTATGTGGTGTGTGACTGTATATATATAAATATATATTTTTTTAATTGCTGATACTACATTATCTACTTACACATATTTAGTTTATTAACTAGTTTTCTACTGATATTTAGGCAGTTTCCAATTTTTCCACTATTGTAAACAACAGGTTACTTAGTTTTCATTTGAACTGAATTTAAGTGCTTTATACACAGTGAATAAAAAATCTTGACCAGGCGCAGTGGCTCATGCCTATAATCTCAGAATTTTGGGAGGCCGAGGCAGGTGGATCACCTGAGGTCAGGGGTTTGAGACTGGCCTGACCAACATGGAGAAACCCCATCTCTACTAAAAATACAAAATTAGCCAGGCATGGTAGTGCATGCCTGTAATCCCAGCTACTCGGGAGGCTGAGGCAGGAGAATCACTTGAACCTGGAAGTGGAGGTTGCAGTGAGCCGAGATCGCACCATTGCACTCCAGCCTGGACAACAAGTGTGAAACTCTGTCTCAAAAAAAATTTTTTTTGATTTCTCAATTCCTGTTCAGTTTCTAAACTGATGATTTTAAAGAGAATAATTTTCTTTTCTTTTTTGTAAAATTGGAATCTAGAGTGTTTGGGCTTCTAGTAATTATTAGATACTATATGATTTTATGTATGTTGTTATAGTAGAAGAAAAAAACTTCAGATGTTTCTTTTCATTTTTCAACTCAGTCCAATTTTAACATCTGAAAAATTGGTTTTTACTTAGATGGAGAATGTCAACTTGGCCAATATTTAAAACAGTACATTTAAAAGAAAATCTGTTTTCTTCTAGACTGTAAAATGTAGCTTATAAGCTCATGCTGTTTAAAGAAAAAAGTAAAACAAAACCTAGAGTCTTTTCCCTTCCTTCTTGATAAAGGAAGTCTTTTCCCTTCCTGCTTGTCTGAGAGGTTTGGGGTTCTGCTAGGTCATAAGATCAAAACAATACTCTTCAAACCAAGAAATACATGGAAAGCACCTTCTCTCACCAAACTAGGGACATAATTTAATACATGTGTTTTGAAAAAAAAAAACAGATGAATAACTGGATAAATGGGAGATCTTTTACCAGGTGTATTCCATTGATGGGTTGGGACCTGGTTTCTTGGACATCACTTCTGTTCACAGGTGCTGTAAACCACTGAAATTTTTAAAGTTATACTTCACAAACACTTGAGGGAGAAATAACGGGTCCACAGATATCACAGATCTGGATGTCACATCTGGTACTTTCCACAAAGACCTATAATTAATCTGGGTAATCTTTCCTATTAACACATCTGAGTTGCTTTATCATTTGGCCAAAAAAACTGAATTTTCTGCAGAAATATATTATGAAAGTCACCAAGATTCTGACATCTACTAGGTAAAATCTTAGTTTGTGTCCAGTACTATCTATAGCAGAGCTGTCCAGTAAAATAAAATGCCACCTATATAACTTCGAAAGCCACATTAAAAAGAAAAAGAAACAGGTAAAATTATTTTAAATAATATTTTTATTTGTTAGTATATCCAAAATATTATGTCAACATGTAATTAATATAAAACTAATGAGATATTTTACACTTTTTTCCTACTATATAAGTCCTCAAAATCTGGTATGCACTTACAGCACATTTCAATTTGGATGCCAATTTTTTATCAGAAATACTTGATCTGATTTCAAAACATTTACACTTTAAAAAGATTCATAAATGTGAGTTTTTCCAAGATGAAAGGTTTTAAATAACTGAACTGAGTTAAATTTCAGTTTGAGTTTTAAAATTTAAGGTAATTAAAATTAAGTGGTGTGATCTCAGCTCACTGCAACCTCCATCTCCCGAGTTCAAGTGATTCTCCTGCCTCAGTCTCCTGAGTAGCTGGAATTACAGGCACCTACCACCATGCTTGGCTAAGTTTTTATATATTTTTAGTAGAGTCAGAGTTTCACCATGTTGGCCAGGCTGGTTTCAAACTTCTGACCTCAGATGATCCGCTGCCTCGGCCTCTCAAATTGCTGGGATTACAGGTGTGAGCCACCGTGCCTGGCCTATAATAACTATTCTTAAAGTAGGTATATTCCTCTCTAAAATGGTGATACAATGTACTAACTGATATATGTCAGAAGAATGAGGAAAACCAGGCTACTCATCCATATGGATATTAATATATTTCTATATGTTGAGTATAGTAATTTATGTGTTAATTACAAGTTCTTATGTTTCATTGTATTTAAGTGTGTTTTTATTTTACCAGTTTTACAAGCATTGAATTTTATTGACTCATAAATCCCTTGGGGACCTAGATAACAATATTTTTATACCACTAAGAGAAACTTATTTTTGCAGTTGATGCTTAAGATATCCGATTCTTACTTAACTTGTTAGAGACACCACCCACTTGGAGATTGAACCCTTCACTCTTCTTGGCGTGTGTGCTGGACTGATCCCATATCCTCACCATAACCAGTCTCCGAGAAACACTTACCAGTGTGCCATGGGGAAACAAGCCATGGGTAAGATTTCCTTCTTGAAACTTGGTTGTAAATACTTGGAAATACTTTTGGAAAAAGTCTTACATCTTTATTCCTGCTTCACCAGTATTGTATGTTTAAACAAATCAGGTATTGGGAGGGTTACCAAGCCCAGGGAGTTGCCTATGGAACTCTGCAAAGCTTGGTGTCCTGCCATGTTTAAAGAATAAGCAAAAATGGAGAAAACCTGTTTGAATTTGGTTCCTTAACCAAACAAAGCAATATATAATAAATGTCACAGAATTATGAGGGATACATATAAAGAGAAAAGCCCTATAAAATGTAACTTGTTAACCTTGAGAGATGGGAGAAAGGGCAGAAAAACTGAAGGTTAAGGAGGAAGGGGGATTAAAAAAACAGATAAAGATTTACAATGTCTATTTGAATATACCTAGTAATTGCCTGGTTGACAATCCCTGAACCCATTATACCCTTGCAATTACTACTGTATCTCCTAAAACTTATCCAATTCATGTCATACTAGTTTCTGAATTTATTTTCCTTCTTTTCTATTTTTCGTCTCTTTCATCTGTTAATTTACTCATTCATTGGCTTGTAACATTTATTGAGCATAACTGTAGACCAGACATAAGGCTAGAGCCTGAAAATAGAGAGATGAGGCAGAGTGCTCAGGGAGTTCAGAGTCTAGTAGGAGAGACCAACAAAAAAAAACAATAACTCAATGTGATGTAATAAATGCTGTAATTGACAACCAAAATCTAAGGAAATTAGAGGAGGAGGGTCACTTAAAGTGAGAGTGGGTTGTTTCTGAAGGATAGAGCTGAGCTGAGTTTTGGAAGACTGAGTATTTTTGAAGGTATGGAAGTGTGACCAAGTATAGCATAAGAGGTTTTGGTACTTTGGTGTGGCTTCCTAGGGTAGCATAGTACAGAGGTGTGCAAGGGAGGTGTCATATGTTGAGGAATTTGAGTTTTATCTTGAAGGTAACATGGAGAGAAAACCAGTGCTCCCTGACCCTGCCAAAAAAAAAAAAAAAGTTTTACTATAAAGCTTTTTGAAAAAAAAATTTTGTTTTGAGTTGGAGTTCTGTTCTTGTTGCCCCGGCTTGAGTGTGATGGTGCAATCTTGGCTCATCGCAACCTCCGCCTTCCGGGTTCAAGTGATTCTCTTGCCTCAGCCTCCCAAGTAGCTGGGATTATGGGCATACACCACCATGCTTGGCTAATTTTGTATTTTTAGTAGAGACGAGGTTTCTCCATGTTGGCCAGGCTGGTCTCAAACTCCTGATCTCAGGTGATCCACCCACCTCGGCCTCCCAAAGTGGTAGGATACAGGCAGGAACCATCACACCTGGCCTGAAATGTTTTTAAAAATCATTTAAATCCTGATGTATTTGGTAAATTTTATTTTCATATATGCCCGTCACACCAATATGATTGTTGTCTTTGATTTAAAGTATGATTCAAAGAGCTTCATAAAGAAACTATAAAAATGTAGAGAGGGAAGCGTTTTCATTGCCTTTGGGTGACAACCAGAATGCATTTAGCTCCTCAGTTACCAACAACCAGCTGCAACTGACCATAGCTTGGCAATTAAGAAACCCTATTTCTTCATTATGGATAGAGAGTAGATATATTTCTTTTCAAGTTTTTATATTGCCCTGTGGTTAGCTACAAAGAAATAAAAAGCATTTTGTCCTGCTGCCATTTACCTGAATGATGTAATGCCTGGACAGTTGAGAATAATTCCCAGTGGGAAAATCTAAACAGTAGCTCATCAATTTAGCCTTTCCCATTCATCCTCAGTAGCAGTGTAGGCTGATTTCCCGCTTGTGCTTCTGACTTGCTAACAAGTTGAAATATACAGTACTGAACCCTGTGTGTCATGAAAGGGCTATCACTTCTATTGGGTTTACCAAACCATTTTGTTTCATGATGTGAATCCCAGCTGAAACAATATACCTTTTGTGTAGAACCTTCAGCAGAATTAACGGAAGACTAATCACTTCATCGCTAATGCCACTCTTTAGTGTGTTTGAAGATCGAAACAGAAAGAGCTGCAGCTATCTCCCCGTAGTGAAGCTTTTTAAAAAATAAAGAATAGACTTGAAGGAAAGAAATATTTTTATATTTATAACGCCTCTCCCCCCACACACACAAAATAAAGAAAAACCCTTTATATGTGGCCATGAGTATCTGAAGCGTTTGGTTAGTTACCACACACAGTTAAGCAGGATCAGTGTGTACAGAAAGCCAATTCAGTGTCTGTAGAGTTCTTTTGTAGTTTTCTGTGTGAAGGTTTTTTTTCTCGTTTTGTTTTGAGTGTCATTTGCAATTCATTGTCTGTGTTTTCTGAGGTTGGTGTATTCAGCTGCTCTGACCCTGGGTCCTGCACATTTAGCTCCTTGGATACAATCCTCTGACGTTACTGCTGACGCTAGGAAGACAAAAGCCACTGAATATTTTAAGTAATAAAAAAAAGCCTTTGTTACTGTTTGTTATTATAAAACACCTGACTGGAAAGAAAAGCAGTGAGATAAAAGTACATTTAGAGTTGGCATATAACACGGCAGCATTTCTCTGTGGACACTGAAATAGCTTCAGAAGTATTGAGCAAAGGCTGCATGAAAAATGACAAAAGGAAAAAGGTCGGCTGAGGGAGAAAATCCACAGCAGATAGCCAGGTCTGAAACGCAGACTTTGCACTTTGAGTAGAACTTCTCTGGATCGTTTGAATTCCTTGCAGTCTTGACAGCTGATAACTGAAACTCACGCTCTATCCCATTTTTACTATGAGCCATTACTGAAGATTATTTAAATTCAGAAATTCTATGTGGATTTTCTAAAATAATATTTTACTTGCTATTCATCTGTCTGCTGGTCCATGTATAACATGGAAGATAGTAGCTCAGAATTAATTCACTAAATATTCTAGCCAATCTGGAAAATTTGCTATCTACCATTCCCTTCTGTCTCTCCCACTCCTCCCAAGATAGTGAAGAAATGAGAGAAAGTCATTTTCTATCACTATGAAGGAGACCAAGTCCAGCACAAATCACAGAGATGGAAAGCCTTACCTTGTTTGTAAGAGAGAGCTAATCCACTATAAAACACCAGCAGAAGGTGTTTCTTAAATCTTAGGCGCTTTAAATTATTAATAAAGTTCGAGTTTCCACACAGTGTCTTACTGTGCCACTGAGAAGCACTTCTCCATGGATATGGCTGTGTGTGTTGTTGTGACATGGCTCAGCAAGAAGTCAGGTGGACATCTGGAAATGGCAGGATCTCCAGGTCACTCACTCAGCACTACCAGCAAGGGCTGTGTGTTGGAGCCACATTTTGTATCCTCTCATTGGCACCTGATGCCAAGTTCACATGAGCCATACTTTCATATCCTGCCCATTTATTAGTTGGCAGTCCTCTAGTAAAACACTTTCTCCTGTGTAAAAGGATCTTCAGTCACTATCAGCTCAATTAATGAATATGCAGCACAGACCTTCCCAGCCCTCACCAGTGGCTTCTTCTCACCACCCCTTCCCCCTTCAACTCCAAACTACTGGGACTTTTTTTTTAAGCTTAAGAGTGAATGCAGCTTCTGTTTTTGTATTTGTTTTCAATAGATTCTATTCCTAAATAGTTTCTTCCTTTATGTTCCCCACTTTACAGTAGGCTGAGATGTACTAGAAATAGACTGGAGAATTTTGAGACACTAAAAACACAATATACAAAGATCTACATAAAATTTTGTTTTATTCTACACCTCTTTCCCCTGTTTGATTTGATTTTTAGCATATTTATTCTTCGTCCATTTGAATTCTGCTATTGGTTAAAAATTTTTTTTTAATTATTGTAGCTATTTTAGGAATAAGCTTATGTGGTATTTCCTAAGACTAGAATGTTAGCAATGAATGTATAGTGGTAAAATTGAGTATACCAAGTTTAGTATGTAGGTTTGAGTGGGAGGTAAAATGGATGATATTGCAGGGTAATAAGATATATGTTTTTATTATTACTAATATTGTTAATATTGGTCATAAAGAATGTTGCCACTTATTGAGTATCCAAATTCTTTACATACATTATTTTTTTTTTTTGAGATGGAATCTCACTGTCACCGAGGCTGGAGTACAGTGGCACAATCACAACTCACTGCATCCTCTGCTTCTGAGTTCAAGGAGTTCTCCTGCCTCAGCCTCCCAAGTAGCTGAGACTGCAGATGCATGCCACCATGCCCAGCTAATTTTTAAATTTTTTATTTTTAGTAGATACAGGGTTTCACCATGTTGGCTAGGCTGGTCTTGAAATCCTGACCCCAGGTGATCTGCCTGCTTTGGCCTCTCAGAGTGCTGGGATTACAGATGTGAGCCATTGTGCTCAGCCTTTTTTTTTTTTTTTTTTTTTAAGGTAGAGTCTTGCTCTGTAGCCCAGGTTGGAGTGTAGTGGCGTGATCTCAGCTTACTACAACATCCGCCTCCTGGGTCCCGGTTCAAGCAATTCTCCTACCTCAGCCTCCCAAGTAGCTGGGATTACAGGCACGAGCCACTATGCCCAGCTAATTTTTGTGTTTTTTGGTAGAGGTGGGGTTTCACCATGTTGGCCAGTCTGGTCTTGAACTCTTGACCTCGTGATCTGCCCACCTCAGCCTCCCAAAGTGCTGGGATTACAGGCATGAGCCACTGTACCTGGTCCATTTTTTTAAAAAAATCACAATAATAATCCTTTGAAATATAATACATACCTTTTGTTGTTGTTGTTCTAACAAGGAAGCTGAATCCCAGTTTTGTTGAGTAACATATAAAAGGTTTTGTGTGTCTTCTATGTAATGTTACCTATAAAACTTAATTTATCTCAACCAAAACTAACTTCTTCCTTCATTTTTTTCCTGTCCATTGTGGATCATGATCAGGCTGCCTTTTCTGGTAGAATGTAAATTATAAGCCCCTTGAAGTCAGGAGCTTCATTATTTATTACAGGTTGAATATTCCTTACCTGAAATGCTTAGGACCAGGAGTGTTTCCGATTTTGGACTTTTTGGATTTTGAAATATTTGCATATACATAATAAGCTATCTTGGGGATGGAACCCAAGTCTAAACACGAAATTCATTTAAGTTTCATATGCACTTAATACACATAGCCTAAAGGTAATTTATATATTTTTAATAATTTTGTACATGAGGCAAAGTTTGACTGAGTTTTGACTGCAACCCATTACATGAGGTCAGGTGTGGAGTTTTCCACTTGTGGCATCATGTTGGCACTCAGAAAGTTTCTCATTTAGGAGCATTTTGGACTTTGGATTTTTGGACTAAGGATTCTCAGCCTGTGCTGCAGTTGATTCTTGAACAACACAGGAGTTAGGAGCACTAACTCTTCTCACAGTTGAAAATCCATGTACACCTTTTGACTTCTCCAAAGCTAACTACTAATAGCCTACTGTTGACTGGAAGCCTTACCAATAACATA